>NW_027555625.1:25378538-25613538 GCF_003287225.1 Phascolarctos cinereus | reverse complement strand
CCTACCAGAGGAATGTAAGCACTTTCAATTCAGTGAGTACTCATTAAGTACCTCCCTTATACTAGGTACCACAGATATAAAAACAAACAGGAAATGATCCCTACCCTCAAAAAGCTTACAGTCTACTAGAGTAAACTACCTACATAGAAAAGCAAAAACAAGGGGATTTGAGGTATTACTAACAACTTGGGGGAGTGGAAAGCTAATTAGAGGAGCTAAGCCCTAATGGCAGCTAAGGATCTTTGGAGGTAGAAGGGAAAAAGAAGGACACTCCAGGTACAGCCTGTGAAAAGGTATAGGTCAGTATGTGCTCTGATGGGGATATGTATCTGTGGGGCACACAGTTCAGAGACTAGCACCTCTGAACAAGTATACCATCAGACAGCCAATCATCTTTCCAATTATATACATGCCAAAAGTAAGTGCATCTTGTTAGTAGAGCTGTGAACTAGTCTAATCATTCTGGAAAGCAATTTGGAACTGTGCCCGAAAAGCTATTAAACTGTACATACTCTTTGATGCAGCAATATTGCTACTAGGTCTGTATGCCAAAGAGATTAAAGGAAGAGGGAAAGGGCTCACAGGTACAACAATATCTATAGCAGCTCTTTTTGTGGTGGCAAAGAACTAGAAACTGAGGGGGTGCCCATCAATTGGGGAAAGGCTGAACAAGCTATGGTATATGAATGTGGTGGAATACTACTGGGTTGTAAGAAATGATGAAGGGAATGGTTTCAGAAAAAATGTAGGAAGACTTGTTTGAACTAATGCAAAGTAAAGGGAGCAGAAACAGGAAAACAATGCTCATGATAACAGCAATAGTATTAAAATAATCAACTATGAAGGACTGGGTGGTCAACACAGTGACCCACCAAAATTCCAAAGGCCCCATGATGAAATGTGCTATTCACCTGAGTCAATAAAGAAGTGATTGGCTCAGAGTATAGATTAAAGTGTATTCTGTAGTCCTCCTTTATTTTTCTTGCTTTATTTTGGAGGGAGAGATATGGTTAAAATGCAGAAATGTATTTTGCATGACCATACTTATTTTTAATAAGTTTTTGTTTTCTTGCATTCTTAATGGGTGGGGGGGTGAGTATTTGGAACTAAAAATAAAATAAAAATTTAAAAATAAATTTTAAAAGCAAAGAAAAGCATAGCTAGGGTGAAAATGGAGGTGATGAACCACAAATTTCTACCAACAGGCTGACTTCAAACCCAGGATGCTGCCTGGAGGCAGACACATTTGGAAAGGCTGCTTCTTTCAAACTTGGGGTTATAATGCTTATACTACCTATTCCATGGGGCTGTTATGAGAAAAGTGCTTTGTAACCCATAAAAGTAGGTTCTAGAGAAACTGAATGTTGTATTAATTATGACCAAGCTTCTTTCTAAAGAAAAGATGAAAAATCTTCCTTTTGTTTATTTTTTTTGAAGGGGGGGTAGGAAAGGTGGAGGACTATGGGTGCTCAGCAGTGCATACACTGCATATACTATCAGACACTGTTGACAAGTTGGTTAGTTTTGCTAAAGTGCTTTTATTTTCCTTCTTCTATTTTATTCTTTGTTATAGGGGATAGTTCACTGGGTCAAGGAGAGAGGAGGATTAGACTCAAAAACAAAGATAACATGAAAATTAGTATTTTCTCCAAAGGGAGACTAGAGTCAAGTGAGTGGTATTGGTAAGCAATATTGTGGTAGTTGTTTGTCCTGCATTTTTGAAGAGGACCAGTGACGTCATGGGGTGATACCTCGACTTGCTCAAGAATTGGATTTAATGGTTCACAGTCAGCTCTCCAGGGGAGAAAATGTATGCTACTAAGGTGTATCTGCATTATTAACATTTTCTCCATCACCCTCCCAAGTTAACCAATCACCAAGCAAATGAACACTCAATAAACAAATTAAAAAGTCTAGACAATCAACAAACAATAAATCAATTCCTGATTTGTAACGATTGGCTTTCCAAACCAGTTTGAGCTGGCTCTAGAACACTCCTGATAGTCAACATTTCTATAGCACCTTAAAGGTGGCAAAGCACTTTATATACCATACCTTATTTGATCCTTGAACCCTGTGAGGGGGATGATGTTGTTATTGCCATTTTACAGATGGGGACATCAAGGCTTAGAAAAGTGATTTGCCCAGGGTATCCCAGCTCGTGCCTGAGGTAGGATTCCAGCCCAGCTCTTCCTAACTCCAGAAAGAGCAAACACTGTCTACTGCTCCTTCATCTTTTTCTGCAGCAATGTCAGCATTTTTAGCCTTCTTTTATGAATGGGAAAATGACCACCCAGAGAGGCTGTGACCTACCCAAGGCCACACAGCCTCCTTAGAACCAGGGCTTGACATCAGATTTCCGGAATCCAAGTCCAATGCAACAGAAAGGCCCCCTCTTTGGGGGCATTGTGCGAAAACCAGCTAACCAGTTGCCAAGGAAAATATATTTGTTGTAATTAGGATTGTTTTTGTTATTCCTTAAGGAATAACACTGCCACAAATGGGGTTCAGTGCAGGATGGCTCTTCATGGCCAAGCCCAGCTTTCTTCTGTGTCACTCAGCTCTGGAGGGAGATCTCCAGGATTATTTGGGTTTTATTGCAGGCCAGAATGGCTGGGGATTCCCAGCTCTGGCCTGGCTGCCTGCCCTTCCAGAGTCAGCTCTGGAAAGAGTTTAATTAATGACTATAAATCCCAAGCTCAGCAGGAGGAGATTCCAGTAGCAGGCGAGGACAGAACCTCAGAACTTTAGCCAGGAGATGAATCTGAGGGAGAGAGGGAGGGAGAGGAGGAGGCCAGCTAGCAAAGGAAAATTGGGGGTTGGGGGCAGAAAGCAAAGTGGTAAAGCTCACCCTAAGTCAGACCTCTGTCTCCCCAAATTTGTCACCTCCTTCATGGATTCTGAGGAAACCAGAACCAGAGAGATAACAGATATTTATTCTCTCCTTGGCTCTAGGACCCTTAGGTGCAATGGGGTTTCTGCACAGGCCCTGAAAATGTGGAAGGAGGTGAAACTGGTCTTTGAGGTCCTGGCCAACATTTTTTCTCCCTTCTTCACTCTTCCCTCAAGTCCCCCAAAGACCTGGCTTGCCTCAGGCCCCCCGTTATAAGGCCAAATCCATGTTAGGTGCCCCCTATAAATGCCCTCAGAGTGATCTCAGTGTGATAGGACAAAAATTCAATTCAATTTGAAAGAACTCCATAGACATTCATTAAGCACCTACTACGTGCTGGGCCCGTGTTATAGGTGCTTGGGTTTTTAACCTTTTTGTCTGGCAGTCTGGTAAAGCACCTTCTTAGAATAATGTTTTAAATGCATAAAATAAAACACATAGGATTAGAAAGGAAATGAACAATATCGACATAAACGTTTTAAAATATTTTTTTAAGTTCACAAACCCCAGATTAAGAACCCCTGGCTAAGGAAGTAAGTACTGTGGACCAGAAGCTGGAGCTAAAAAGGCAAAAATAAACCACCTCCTACCCTCATACAGTTATAGAGAAAACTCATCCTGAAGTCATTGTCCCCAGAGCCACCCTTCCCTCCTCCGGAAGCCGGTGCCCACATTACTCAACAGCTTCCAAGAATACTGAGCCCTCTCAAAACACTTTGTCTGAAGACTGACCCTAGAGAAGTAGCGTCCTCTTCCATCAATGTCCTCTCATCACCGGGGGCCCCATGGTGAAGACGCTGGTCATTCAATGCCTAGCAGTTAGGGAGGCCATGTCTCCAAACACATATGTACACATGGGCAAACACACATACAAATATGAATGTATGCACATGTACAGTCTCACACACACATACACACACATACACACACACACATACACCACACATACACACACACACACATATACACACATACACACATACACACACATACACACACATACACACACACACACATACACACACACACATACACACACATACACACACACACATACACACACACACACACACACATACCCCTTTGGGGAACTTGAATTGCTCCTCAGAACTGATATTCTTGTGGATTGGCAACAGAGTTTTCCTTAAGAAGATAATCAGCCTTGTCAGAGTTATGGTGTCTTTAGCGTGTTTTTATCTTCCTTTTGCGTGTTTTTAATCTTTGTTTAGTGTGTTTTTGTCTTCCTTTCCAACATCTGATGCCTCTATTAAAGCTCCCTCACCTCATCAAAGATCCTGACTTTAGTCTGTAGAAGTCACCCATCACTAGAAAGCAATCTGACAAGCCAATTTGCACTAACGTGCCAACAGCTGATAACAACTTAATATGCTACCTTCCTATGGGGCATCCATATTTTAACAAGGAACTGTGCCTTTATCTGAAGGAATGAGACTGTAATGATACAGATGAGATCACAGATAAGGAAGATATTTGGGGTTTAGAGTTTCCTGCCTAAGACCCTTCAAATGCAAGTCATAGAATTATACAACCAAAGCTAGAAGAGAACCCAGAGCCATCTGGTCCAACTATCACATTTTACAGATGAGGAAACTGAAGCCCAAGAGGTTGAGACTTTCCCAAGGTCATACCAGTATCAAGTGGCAGAGACAGAATTCAACTAATATTCAGACAGAGATAGAGATAGAGATATGTATATATGTATTTTTTTTTTGATGAGGCAATTGGGGGTTAAGTGACTTGCCCAGAGTCACATAGCTAGTAAGTATTATACATCAGGCTGGATTTGAACTCAGGTCCTCCTGACTCGAGGGCTGGTGCTCTATCCACTGTGCCACCTAGCTGCCCCTCAGCTAACATTCTTAAGTGCCTGCCCTGTGCCTGGCACTGTGCTTAATGCTGGGCTTACAAAGACCTATATTAAACAGACCCTGACCCAATGAACTTATGTTCTGCTGGCAAGCTGTGATATGTTATCCTGGCAGGTGACATAAAAGTATATTCTAAGTGATGCTAAGTCACAGTAGGAGGCTGAAAGCGCTAATAACCAGGGGTGGTGGTTGTCGTCTGCCCCGCGTTCTCGAAGAGGACCATGAGATCAGGAAGATGATGATGTGACTTGCAAGTGAATTGGATTACAGTGAGAGAGAGCTGTGCAAAGTCACCAGCCTCACTTTCTCCTCCAGAGCCATCTGGGTCCAGTAGCCAGATATGGATCGGGACGACTGGAGATGGCCCCGAATAACCAGGGGGAGCTGGACAGCCCTGGTAGGAGCAGTCACCTGAGCCGTGTTTTGAAGGCAGGTAAAGATGGGGATGGTAGGGACATTACAGCCCATTTGTGCAAAAGCAAGAGGAAAGATGGGATTTTGTGTAGAGAGAACAGCACCAGGTCGATGTGCCTGGACTGGAAAGTGAGTGTGAGAATGGTGTGAAAGAAGACCAGAGAGGAGAGTGGGAGTCAGCTGGTGGCAGCTTTAATCCCAGAGCCAAGTTTAGGTGCTGTCACTAGGCCTTCTCCCACTCTGCTGCTCCAGTGATCTTCCTAGAGCATGGGTCTGACCCTGCTATCACCCTCTGAAAACTCCAATGGTTCCCTCCTACCTCCAGAATCAAATAGAAAATCCTCATTTTGGCTTTCAAAACCCTCTATAACCTGGCCTGTCTGTGTTTTTTCAGTCTTTTAAGGAGCTATTCCCCTCCATATATATACATTACAATCCAGGGAAACCTCCAGCCTCCAGGCATTTTCCCCCAAGGCTCTCCCTCCTTATCTCCACCTTCTGACTTCTTTGACTTCCTTCAAGCGACACTTTCTACAGGAAGCCTTTCTCAGCCCCTCTAGACTCTTCCCTTTCTTGATTATTTCCAATTTCTAATCATTCAAAGCTTTCTATTCCTTATTTGTGAGTAGTTGTTTGCATGTTGTCTGTCCCATTAGACTGGGAGCTCCTTGAGGGCAGGGACTGTTTTTGCTTTTTTTGATATCACCGCTTAGCGGTATTTGGCCCAGAATAAGTCTTTATTGAGTTGCTCTGACTTGACTTATCCCAGAGCCCGTGGAACGACTTTCATAGGAGAGTGATATAGTCAAAGCTGGGTTTTAGGAATATTGAAGTGGCAACTACATTGAGGATACATTGGGAAGGGGAGAGCCTGGAGGCAGAGATTGGCCATTTAGGAGGCGATTGTAACAGTGCAAACCATGATACACAGGCCTCCACCTAATCCGCCAATGAGTAAGGTCAGTCTTGGTCCCCTGCTCTCACAACTCAGGGCTTTGGGATTCCAAGAACTAAGTGAATCTATTATTGTTCTCATCAGCTGCTTTTGGCCACTTCCTGCCTCTGGAGCCCTTTCCTGATTGGTCTTCCATGTCATGACCCTGAAAGTTGGCTGTTCCCCAGGACCACTGAATTACAAGTTGGGGTGTGGGAGGAGATGAGAAGCTCCTAGTGCACAGAGACAGGGGAGCAGGGAAAATAAACATAGCAGCGATGCCGGAAACCACACGTTTCCAATTCGGCTGGAACAGCTGGAAGTTCAAAGCAGTGAGTCCTTGCACCCCATCCATCAGGCAGCACATGGGCTGAAGCCCAGATGTGACTTTGTCCGGTCCCTCCACTGTCCTCTGGGCATAGGACAAACTCATTTCCTCCAGCCATTCAGTCTCCTCTCACTGATTCATCAAACATTAGAGCCAGAGGAGATGGACAAAGATTATCTCCCCAGAAATGCTCATTTGACAGATAAGAAAACTGAGGCCCTGAGAGCAGTGACTTGCCCAAAGTCTCACAGCCAGTTAGTGGCAGACTAGACGCAAGGTTCGAGGCTCTTTGGGGAAAGGGCGATCTGATTAACTAATTCAATTGTTAGAAATACTTAAATCGACAAAACTACAGCCCAGTTGCCCATATGGACCAGTGAGGAGAGTTTTCACACTGCGGATTCCCAACATTGATTGAAATTAGAAGTCCAAACCAAAACCAACACCCCCCAGGAATGTATATGTAATAGAAAGCAAGGTATAACAGGTAGAGATTGGCCTTGTACTAAGGCCTAGGTTAAAGTCTCACCTCTGACACATGCTGGTTGTGTGACCAAGGTCAAATCACCTCACATATGTAGTAGGTGCTTCATAGATACGCAGTGAATAAATGAATGACTTAACCCTTTTATGTCCCAAGCAATTCTCTAAGCCCAGATAAATAACCCGGAGTTCTGATACTCAGAGAAAATTTAAAGTTGAAGGGATGATAACCCTGGACCCTCAATCTCCAAGGCACAAGAGAAGGCCAAGAGGGTGGTAAGAGGCAGTGGAGGGTGTAGTGATAGGAGAAAGTAGTCCTCAGAAGAGGGGTTCAACTGCACTGGGACCCTGACTGTAGCAGCACAGTTCAGCAGAGATCTATGAGCTGCAGGAAAAGCAGGTTAGAAGACTACTAGCATGTCTCCAATTGGATACTAGCGCCTAGCACCCTTCGGCAAAGCCCTAGATACTCTTCCAGGGCATGGCTGCATCTAAGACTATACATCACAGACAAGCTGTTGCCACTCTGCATTGGTGGATGGCATTTCCATACTGGGAACACACCTATAGGAATGAAGTTATAAGTCATACCAAGGCAAACAAGCAAAAAGATGGAAGGGGGCAACAGACAAAGCTTCCTACAGGATAAAGTTATCAACGAAATAACCTTTCCTCTTTCCACTTTTTATTTTCTCTCATGAAAAAGCAGAAAGCCAGAGTCACCGAGGACTTGAAACCCAGAGGACCCAAGAAACAAATACACTTGCATAGCCAGTCCTACTGGGACCCCAGGCAGCTCCTAATTGTCCATCTCTGGGGCATTGGGCAGCACGCCAACTAGCTTGCACTCCATGGGGAACATAATTTCTGGTGCCGTCTCTCCTCCTCTCCATCCCACTCTGTGCCTGACTCCCCTCCCCCCCTTTCATTTCTACAGCCATGGAAGCCACAGTGACTAATTTCCAAATCAATTAAATTTACCCCAAGCGCAGCATAAAAAAGCAAAGACAACAACATTTACATTTTCCCGCAGCTTAACTCCACAGAGAGATGAGAGTGGGAGAAGAAATATAGAGCCTTTGTCCTGCTTCTCTTTCAATGTCCTCCGCACTACTCCTTCCTTCCCAAGGATAAAGGCCTGGACACTCCATTGAGCATACATCATAGCTCTGAATTGTGTCCCACAGCAGTGGGAATGGGCGGCACTGGTCATCCCCATCGTCTTGGCCTTTGTGATCAGCGGCCTCTATTTATAACGTGGCTTATAGGTTTGCAGTCTGTCTGGGCCTGGGATGAGGAAGCCATATATATTCTAGATTAATAGTCACTGTGGCTGGGGTATTCCAGATATAGAATTAAATGTCAATCTGCCACCTATATTAAGGATCACTCTATGGTCAAGGATAATGGTCAGTTTGTGGCTTGGCTTAGAAGTTAGTCTGTGACCAGGATTTGTGGTTAGTATGTATCTGGAGTCAGGAGTCAGTCCATGGCTGGGGTCAGTCAGTCTGTGGCTGGGTTTAACATATGCTACCAAAGTGGGCGATACCACCCCCTGGGGGCGCTGGAAAAATCCAGGGGGGTGGTAGTAGCCCCAGGTGCAATTGGGGGCATTGAATAAAAGTAAGGGAAGATAAAAGCATAAAGAAAGATGAGAAGGACGCTTTGAAAAACCATACATTTTCATCTGTTGTGTAACTGAGTTAAAGTCATAGCGATTACATTGTTTTCCAAATAAATACACAAAATGCAACTTATAACCAATCAGTGGTCAAGTCCACTAACAGGTCTCAAAAAGAGTGTTAGCAAGCGACCATGTCGCACATTGTTGGGAAGCACAGCATGCGTTGGCAGGAATATGTATGTGTAATGACTTGTTTGCAATAAAATACTATACAGTTACATGATGCAATATTGCATTATCAAAACTTCAATGCAGAAAAAACACAGATTTATGACAAATTATTAAATTTAACATGTATCATTTTTAAAAATATATATATATTTCATATTTTTGAAATGATGCCAATTTTTAAAAAACCATTAAAGGGTTAAAGAAAGTAGATTTCCAGGATAGGGCACTGAGTAAGTTTTTCTTTGAAAAGGGGTGGCAAGCCAAATAAGTTTGGGAGCCTCCAGTCTAGCATGTCTCTGACCTAGAGTCAAATGTCAATCTGCAGCCTATAGCAAAGGTCACTCTTTAGTGGTCAGGGCCATGGCTCAGTCTCTAATTTGGAGATGTTGATTTTTTCGGCCTAGAGCTAGTGGCTAGTCTGAGTTCAAAATGAAGGGTCAGTCCATCACCAAGATTAGGGATCATGTGATCATTGGAAATATGTCACCTGCACTTGAATTTTCCTTCAGGATTTCACTGCCAATGATCTTTGAAAGATAAAAGAGAATGGAAGAGAAGTCATAAGACTAGAGAAGGTCTAATGTCCCATTTTTCAAAAGCGGGAAGAGAATGCAGTCTGCAGACTACAGGCCAATGAACTTAATTTCGATTCTTAATAAAATTTTAGAAGACATTATTAAAGAGGGATGGCTGGTGACTATCTAGAAAGGGAAGCAGTGATCACAAAAAGACAGCATGACTTCATCATGAATAGGTCATTCCAAACCCTTTTTTTCAGGTTACTAAATTGGTAGGTCAGAGGAATGTTGTAGCTATAGTTTATCTAAATTTTAGTAAAGCATTAGAGAAAGCATCTATTCCTGTGGAAAAGACAATGAAACCTAGATTACATGATATTGCAGAAGATGAACTCAGAATAGAACGAATGGCCAGCCTCAAAGAGTAAGCATTACTGTGTCAACGTGAAGGAGGCCTCTAATGGAATTCCCCTGGGGATCTGTGCTTGGACTTATGCTATTTAACACTATTAAGTTTGGATGAAAGCATAAATAGCATGTTAGCAAATTAGCAAATTTGCTAACAACTCAAAATTGGTAGAGAAAACTAACATGACATTGGTCCAAAAATATAGCAAGCCGGAAGACCCTATGGTAAATTTAATAAGATGCAATTTAATAGGAATGATGGTAGCTCCTCACATAGAGCTTTAAAGGTTTATAAAATACTTGATAAATATTATCTATTTAATGCTGGAAGACAGGTGCCATTATTTTCTTCATTTTATAGCTGAGAAAACTGAGGTTGAGTGATTTGCTCATGACCTCACAAATCCTGAAGCAGGATTTGAAGTCAGGTCTTTTTGATTCCAAGTCCAGCACCCTACCAACTACATCACCTACTATTCGCCTTACGTGGGTTGAAAAAACTCTTCACAAATGCAATATGAGAGGAGGGTATACCAACTAGAAAACAGCAGGCAATCTGAAGGAGTCCTGAAGGTTCAGTGTGTGAGGGAAGACAACCTCAAAAATGCCATATGCCAGTCAATAAGGCCAACACAATCTTGGCCTGTGTTGAACAGCGATATCATGTCCCAAACGAGGGAGGTGACAGTCCTCCTTTGGTCCACTCTTATCTGCCCATATATGAAGTATCCTGTTCACTTGACACATTTCAGGAAGTCCATTTATATGCTAGATGGTGTCCAGAGGAGACAACCAGGGTGTAGGAAAGGCCTCCAAGTCATAACCTATTCGGAACTGACCATTTTTGGCTAGGAGAAAAGAAGTCTTGACAAGGGGACACAGGAAGATAGATTTAGACCCGGTCATCGACTTCAACCTCCTCATTTGACAGAGGAGGAGACTGAGGCGCAGAGAAGTGACTTGCCAGGGTCATACTGCTAGTGAGTGTCTGAGGCTGCATCTTCCCACTTGCAAATTCAGTTCTCTCATGACTATGCTTTGGTGGATTTCATGAGGAAGAGTGAGGGCTGCCTTCAGCCCCTTGAAGGGCAGCCACCAGTAAGAGGAATTCTAGTGGTTCTGTTTAGCCCTCAGCCCCCAAAAGCAGGGCTAGGAGCTGTGGTGGGGAGGGGAGATGCAGCTTACATTTATATAGCACCTACTATGTGCTAAGTGTTTAACAAATATTTCAGTTGATCTTCACAACAATCCTGGGAGGTATTATCATCATCCCTATTTTAGGAAGTTAAGGAAACTGAGGCAGACAGAGGTTAGTGATCAGACAACTAGTAAAGTATATGATGCTGGATTTGAAGCCAGGTCTTACTGACTCCAGGTCCAGTGTTCTATACACCGTGCCAGGAAGCTGCCTCCTCGTAGCGGGCTCCCTACTCACTGGAGGTCTTCTAGAGAAGGCTGGATGACTCTTCAGCCATCAATCCATTGCCAGGGATTTATGAGTGCTGCTTATGTGCCCGGCCCTGGGCTGGGCTCTGGGGTGGCCAGCCTGAAGTGGAAATGCTTGCTGGGAATGCTGTAGATGGGAATCTCATTCAGGGAGGAGTTGGAGTGGATGCTTTCTGAGATTGCTCCCAACTGAGGGAGTCTGTGATTGTTTGATTTTTCTTCCACTGCAAAGAGATTGACCCTGGCTGCCCTCTCCCAGCAGGCAGATAGGAGGGCACTTGTTCATAATGATAGGAAAGGTCAAACAGCATCCAGTTTCCTAGGCACTCTCTTTATTGTTTCCATATCAAGCACACTAGGCATGTCTTCCAGGCTGTGTCTGCCTCTACTCCTTCCAGCTCTGAGAGACAATTTGGGAGAGCCTGTGACCACCATTCCTGAAATAATCCTTAAAGGACTGGGATAGGCCCCAAATCTTCCAAACTCTCCCTCCATAATCTGCCAGATCTATTAAATGGCCATGCTTGAACTAACCACTGTGAGCATCTAGTCTTGCCCCTTCATTCAATAGGAGGGAAGGAATTTATCCAAAGCCATAGAGCTCACTACTTACTGCCCAGAGCTGGGCCGAGACTTCCTGACTTCTCTTCTAGTGCCGTCTCCACCAAGGGATCCTGTCCTCACTCTGGACCCTGCTCGTCCAGTCAAGCCAGAATGTACTTGAGTGACACTCCCCTGAACTCTCCTGACTCTCAGCCCGGAATTCTAGCTCCAAAAGAAAAATTAAACAATTCCAGGGGGAAAAAATGGCAAGAGGTTGCTGCTGAATTGCTCCAGTCTCTTAGAGAGAGAAGATGGTGGGTGTAGGCCCTCAAGCTAGATCTAAGCCCCCATATAGAGTTTGCAGAAGGTCCAAAGTTGACGTTTCTCTATTCCAATACTCAAACAGTGCAGGTGAAATGAGGGTGCCTATCTAGCCACCCCAAGATCATTTCCCATCCAAAATGAAGCCAAAGCACAGGGAGGATTCTAGGACCCTGTAGGACTCAGCAGAGCAGGAGGAGAATCATATCCATTGTTTATGGGCTAATATTTGTCTTCATATGTTTTCTGCATTTCTATCTTTAATAGAAAAGATGGAAAGATTTTGGTTAGATTATAGAACCATTAGATGGATTTAACTTAGTTAATAGCTGAAACCAAAGAGGGACCATTAAGGATTCCAAGTCAATCTGCAAGGTCTCTAGTACAGAATTCCTAGAGTTTGGTCCTTGACCCTATGCTGCTTAACATTTTTAACATGTTCGCCAATGACTCAAATAAAGGCATAGATAGCAAGCCTGTTAAATTTGCATATCATGATAAATTTGCATGGCAGCAAGCAATAGCTAATCGCTGGATGATAGCATCAGGAGCTCAAAAGATTATGACGGGCGCTAGAACATCTGGGTCCAGATCTAATAAGATAAAATCTGATAGAAATCAATGTAAATCTTACACTTGGGTTCAAAAAGTCAATTCCATAGGCACAGGGTGAGGGAAGCATGGCTACATAGCAGTGTATCTAAAAAAGAGCTGAGTGTTTTCATCTTGAAGGCTCACAGTGTCTCTGTAGTTCAATATGGTGGCCAAAGGATAATGAGATTTTAGGCTTCCTTCCAGAGAGGCCAAGTGTTCCAAACTAGGGGGATCAAAGTCCCACTGTATGATGCCCTGGTCAAAGCACAGTTTGACCTCCTGTGCTCATTCAGTATACCATCTTACAGGAAGGTCATTGACAAACTGGAGTGTCAAAAACAGGACAACCAGTTTGGCAAAGGACCTCAGGATCTTGTCAAATGAGGAATTAAGAAGAAAAGACTGTCATCAAGTATTTGAAGGTCTATCTGTGAAAGCAAGATTAGGCTTATTCTATGTGTCCCCTCAAAGCAAAACTAAGAGCTCAAAGTAAATTAAATTTCCCAATAATTAGAGCCATCCCAAAGTGGGATGGGCTGCCAAGACATCTCCAGGCAAAGGCTGGATGACCATGTGGTCAGGGCTATGGTAGAAGGGATGCTTATTCAGGTATGTCTGGAACTAGATGGCCTTTGAGGTCCCTTCCAACTCTGAGGTTCTGTCATTTAGTGACCGTTGGATGGCACTTGGAATGGGGTTATCCAGGAAGCAGGGTTGAATCTTGTCTAGAGAGCCAAAAGAATTGCATCATGGTCAAGCATTTGTACAATCATTGGCCTGCCTATTCAACCTTTCCACCACTTCTTCTTCCAGGCAAATTTCTAATACTCTAAACTGCTGAACAGGAGCCAGTCTGTATTGGTAGAGGGAGTTTCCTCAGTGGGAGTTCCCTTTAGCCAATTAAATCATAGGTCTGTGTCTACATTCCTATATAGAGTGCAGGAATTGTTCTCTGCTTCCAGAAGCTCTGAGGCTTGAGGACAGGAGAATGGAATCAATGATGACCTCTCCAATGGTGCCAAGCCCCAGGATTTTCTGAAGGCTGGATCCAGGGGGTGAATCTGCACATACTTGAAGAATTTGTGGAGCGTCTGGGATGAAAAATAGAGGAGGCTACAGGGTGGCCCAGTGGAGGTGGCTGGCTGGCTGACTACACAGTAGGGCTGGGACCGGGAATCCAGCACTATCCATTTAAGAAGGTCTTAGGTCGGAACATCGCTTCTGCAGACTCCGGACTCGAGAAAAATCTCAACTGCCTGCTGCCCTCTAGTGGCTGGTGTAGGGAGGACAGAAGCGTCTTCTCAAAAATAATCACAGATAGCGCTTTTAGGTTTGCAAAGTGCTTTACATATATTAGCTCATTTGATCCTCACAACAACTGTGTGAGGTAAGCGTTATTATTGTCCCCATTTAGCAAAGTGGCTGAAGAAAGGGGGAGGCATGGAGGCTTGGGACGCTGCAAGTGAAAGAGATGGTATTAGGAGAAAGGAAGGGGGAAAGTAGGGGTGAGAAGGGAATGGAGAAAGAAAGACAAGAAAGA
Organism: Phascolarctos cinereus; assembly: GCF_003287225.1. Taxonomy (NCBI): domain Eukaryota; kingdom Metazoa; phylum Chordata; class Mammalia; order Diprotodontia; family Phascolarctidae; genus Phascolarctos; species Phascolarctos cinereus. The sequence continues at coordinate 25,599,372 of NW_027555625.1, read as the reverse complement.
AGGAGGAAAGGAAGAAGTTGAAGGAGAAGGGGAAAGAGAAAGGAGGAAAAGGAGAGGAATAGGAGGAGAAGAAGGGGGAGACGAAGGGAAAAAGAGGAGAGAATTAGAGGAGGGAGAGATGGAGAGACGAGGACAGAAAAGAGTGCTGGAGAAGATGGGGGAGAGGGGGATGAAGGTGAAGGAAGACAGAGAGGAGGGAGAGAGACAGTAAGTAAAAACCCAGGAGAGGGAGGGAGGAGAGGAAAGCGAAGGGAAGGGCAAGACAGAATTAGGGAGGGGAAGGAGAGAGAGAACTGGGAAGAGAGGAAAGGAAGGTGAGGGAGGGGAAGGGGAAGAGGGAAGAAGCGGGAGAACAGGGGAAGAGAGATGGAAGGGACAAAGAAGGGGGAAGGGGACAGAAGAGGAGTTGGAAGGGGAAGAATTGGAGAATGAGGCTGCGGCAGAAGGCTGAGCCCAAGCTGCGGCTGCCGGCTGCCCACTCCTGAACCCACTGTAAAGTCAGACCCGCCCCTCCTCCCTCTCCTTCTCCTTCTCCCTCTCTCTCTCTCTTCCCCAACCTCCGGGTCCCTTCTTTCCAAAAGGAGTTTCTAGCTCCCTCCCGCCCGCCCTCCCAGAGACCTCCTCCTGACGGCCCCTCCTCCCGTCCCCCAGCCCCCCTTTGCTGCTCTCTCTCCTCCGCCAAAGTGCCAGCCGAGCCTGAGCCGAGAGCAGTAGGGAGCCGAGCGGTGGCAGCCGCCTGGACCGCAGCCCCAGCCTCTCCCCTACCCCAGCCGCACCGAACCGCACCGAACCGCACCGGACCGCGGCTGGACCCTAGCCTCCTGTCCGCTCTAGTAGGCTTGATTTAGCAGTGCTTGGAGATCCATTCCCTCCCCCTTGGGTCTCGTAGCTTTCACCTTGGAGCTGGGCTTCGGGGAGCCCCCCAACCACCTCCTGTCCCCGGGCTGCTCCTCCCAGCCCGCTCCGAGGCCCCGCACTGCCCGTGGGAACTTGTCAGGAGGAGCCCGTCGGGGCTGAGGGGGAAGTGGGAGGCGGGGCGGCCAGGGAAGCAGGAAGAGGAGACGGAGGAGAAGGCGGCGGAGGCGGAGGAGAAGGGCAGCCGCTGCAGCGGGAGGGCCATGCCCAGCTCCCCGCACCCCGCCAGCCCCGCGTTCCCTCGGGTCCGATCCCCGACGGCAGCCTTCTAGGATGCCATTCCCGGACCTGCTCCAAGTCGGTTTCGACGGGCACGGCTCAGACAACGGGTCGGGGGGCAGCGGGGGCGGCGGCGGGGGCGGCGGGGGCAGCGGCAGCGGCGGGGGCTCGGAAAGCTCGGGAGTAGTCGTCGCCGGCGTCCCTACCACAGCTGGGGGTGCTGCAGTAGTCGGTGCGGGAGGAGGCGAGGGCAACCGCACCTTCCCGGGGGGCCCGGGGGTCGCGTGCCCCGCGGGCAGCCCTGGCAGCGGGGGCGAGGTGAACGACACAGCTGCCGTGGGGAGTGTGGTGGTGAGCGCCCAGGCGCTGGGCGTCGGGGTCTTCTTGGCCGCCTTCATCCTCGCGGCCATAGCTGGCAACCTGCTGGTCATTCTCTCGGTAGCATGCAATCGCCACCTGCAGACTGTCACCAACTACTTCATCGTCAACCTGGCTGTGGCCGACCTGCTTCTCAGCGCCACGGTGCTGCCCTTCTCGGCCACCATGGAGGTCTTGGGCTTCTGGACCTTCGGCCGGGCCTTCTGCGACGTGTGGGCCGCCGTGGACGTGCTCTGTTGTACGGCCTCCATCCTCAGCCTCTGCACCATCTCCGTGGACCGCTACGTCGGGGTGAGACACTCGCTCAAGTACCCGGCCATCATGACTGAGCGCAAGGCGGCCGCCATCCTGGCCCTGCTCTGGGCCGTGGCCCTCGTGGTGTCTGTGGGGCCCCTGCTGGGCTGGAAGGAGCCTGTGCCCCCCGACGACCGCTTCTGTGGCATCACCGAGGAGGCGGGCTATGCTGTCTTCTCCTCCGTCTGCTCCTTCTACCTGCCCATGGCCGTCATCCTGGTCATGTACTTCCGCGTGTACGTCGTGGCCCGGAGGACCACGAGGAGCCTGGAGGCCGGAGTCAAGAGGGAGCGGAGCAAGTCCACGGACATCGTCCTTCGCATCCACTGCCGAAGCTCCGGACCCGAGGACTCCCGAGCCGCCAAGGGCCACAACTTCCGGAGCTCCCTGTCAGTCCGCCTGCTCAAGTTCTCCCGGGAGAAGAAGGCGGCCAAGACCCTGGCCATCGTGGTGGGTGTCTTTGTCCTCTGCTGGTTCCCTTTCTTTTTCGTCCTGCCCCTGGGTAAGTGACACACACACACACACGCACACACACGCACCCCTCCTTTCCCCATTTCCTTTACTGGCCCCCAAGGGCTGCCTCTTTGCAGAAGGGCCGGGCCTTCTTTGCATTCCCATATCCCTGATGTCCTAACGTGGCCTGTCTTTGGTTGGTGGCATCTCCAGCTTGATGTATGGGTAAAAAGAAAAATAAAGCTGGTAGAATACAACTGGGAGAAGTAAGGTCTGAGGGGGGCTGTTGGTAGGTCAGGTAGGCTTGGGTATTTGTGTATGGGGGGGAGGGTGTTGTGTGTATAGGTGTGTACTCTCAGTGTGTGTACATGGGGGCACTTGTGTTGGCACCCAGGCGCTGAGAGAGGGCAGAAGCCATTCTATCACCCCATCTAACTTTCCCTTCCTGCCGTTTCTAATTAACATCATTAAATTTCCTTCCTGTATGATTTTTCACTGTCCTTGAACCCACTTAGCCTAAGGGTGTGAGAAGATGCAAATCTTGGTGTGCATGAGCTCTCAGTCCATTTGTATACCATATGCATGTATAGAAACTTGGGTGGGCATATGTAGATGCCTGTTGAGAAGCAGAGAGTACATGGAGATATGGATTTTTTTGTGATTGCCAAGGAAGAATCATTTGGAATGGCCTTAGAGAAGAAGCAATGGACTGGGTCCCAGGACTAGCTCCATTACTGCCTTGCTGTGTGACCTTGGGCATGGCTCTCTCAGCTTCTGGCCTGCCTCAGTTTCCTCTCCCTGTGAAATGAGGAGGTTGGGCTGGGCAATCTCTCAGCTCCCTTCCAGCTCTGACATTTGTCATTCTTAGATTTGCTAAAGCCACCTGGCTCATTCTTAAAGCAGCCTGGGAAGGCTCAGGTAAGCTCCCTTCATAAGGGGATAGTTCCCCTTCTCCCAGCAGCAGTAGTACACACACACACACACACACACACACACACACACACACACACACACACACACACAGAGAGAGCATTGCCTACACAGGAGCCAATGTTGCTGCCTATTTCATGCATTGACTCAATGGAGAGGACTCTCTGTCCCGTACAGTGTGACCTCACTGCGAGTTCCAACATCGCAGAGCTCCAATATAGCCTCGTTCCCTGAGCAGTGCTCAACAGAACTCCAGACCCCTGCAATGACACAAGCTGGCATGCCTCCCCTAGAACATGCTGGCTCCCTTGAGAGCTGCCAGCCACACAGTCTGGATGAGGAGGAAGGGGTGGGCAGGTGCTTCCTAGTGGGTAAGGACATCTGACCATGCCCATGGGTGTGCATGGCTATGAGTAACTCTGTGTCCACCTATTGATCATATATGTGTAGGGATGCACATGTGTGTGGTATGCTCATGCAGGCAGACAAATGCTTTGCTGCATAAAGGAACACATGCATATGCATGGGGAGACAGCTATGTGCTTATGGGTAGTTGATGGGACCACCACTTTAGAATGGAGAAAGAGGTCAACTAATCCAATCCTCCCATTTTAGATCTGATGAAACTAAGGTCCCAAGACCTTGATGATTTGCCTGAGGTTCCCCAAGTAATGGGCTTGGAGAATCTGAATTCGAATCCTTCCTGTCACACTTATTTCCTGCATACTCTTACTGCCCTACTCCTTTGGGCAACTCACTCTTTGCATCTCAGTTTCCTTATCTGTAAAATGGTGGGATTAGACTAGATGAACTCTCACGTTCCTTCTAGGTTTTAATCAGTCCTCTCCATAGGCCCCTTCAGGACAAAATCCATTTCATTTTTATCTTTATACTCCCAGGCAGCATGGCATAGTGCAGGCGTTGGAGTGAAGAAGTCATGTAGCCCAAGCACGGCATAGTAGATAGAGAGCTAACCTCCCAAGTAAGGAAGATGAGTTCAAATTTGGCTTCAGACATAGCCTGTAACATTTAATCTCTGTCTGCCTCAGTTTCCTAGCTATGAAATGAGGGTAATAATGCCAACCTCCCAAAGTTATTGTGAAGATCAAGTAGATATTTGTAATGCAGTTAGCAATACCTTGTACATAGTAGGCACCTAATAAATGCTTGTTTGCTTCTTTCCTATCCCCTTGTATCCCCAGTGCCTGGTATATAATAGGTTCTTAACTGATTAAAATCAGTCAGTGATAGGTAGCTATTCCCAAGGCTCTTGGTCCAGGGTCCTAGACTATCACCCTCAGGGTCTGAGGAGAGGTGGTGGTCAGGGTGGTGGGGCTGCTTCTACCCGCCTGGCACATGTTTCTTCTTCCTGTCTCTCCCTCAGGTTGCCTCGATTCGGGTAGGCTGGCTTGTCTGTCCTGTGAGTGGCAGGTGGTTACAAGTTGGTGGCTTTACGTAGCATTTTGATTTTTGAATTCCTACCCACTCTTAAAGCTTAATTCCAGAAGCCTTCAGTGAATGGGGAATGACCTTCCCCAGCCTTGCACTTCTGTCCTGCATTCATCATGCACTCATGTGTATTACAGTTCTGGAAGTTTGTCTTTTCTCCCTACTAAGGTGTAGGGGGAAGCGATTGTGAGGGGAAAGACTTTCTCAGTGAGAATCTCTCTCTCTTTCCAAGTCTAGCATAGGCAGGCTTTATTTATAATAAAAAAATGAATAGATGAGTCAATGAATGAATGAAATGTGTATGCATATACATATACCTACACACATATAGCGCTGATTTTGCCTATATCCACATACAGTTTGCAAAAATAGATATAGATATAGATAGATAGATATGCAGAATATACCTGTATATACTTGCATGAACAGATGAGCTGTGTCCACACTGAATATAAATGCACCTATGGAAAAATATATGTTGTACTGGCAAATATGTGCATTTATCTGTATGTCTGTGTACATGTGGTCTTGCATATCCATGTAAATTAAGTGTGTATGTATAGAATGAGGACACAGCTTGATTGGGGGTGTATATGCATGTACCTGTACATGTATATACATAAGGGTATTATCAATGTAAATGTGGGATATTTACATATATGGTGGCATTGCATGGGTGTTAATGGGTGTGTGTGGATTATGCCCATGTTTTTTGCATACATACAGAAGTGTGATATAGTAGATGGAGCACTGAACTTGGAATCAGGAAGACCTGGGTTTGAATCCCACCTCTGCCATTTACCAGCTGTGTGACCCTGAGCAAGGTGATTAACCTCTCTGGGCCTCGGTTTCCTCATCTGTCAGATGAGGCAGTTGGACATGACTTCTAAGGACCCTTCCCACTCCAAATCTCTGATGCTATGGGTAGCAGTGCACATAGGCACAAGACATGCTTTTCACAGTGATAATCTCATTACAGACCCAGTCCTTCCCTGTGGAACCCCCCCACACACACACACACACACCCCTCCAGGTGAGGAGTGGGAGTAACTGTGACCTCCCTCATTGTAGTATCTGTAAGCTCCTCTATCCCAGCTCACTAGACCGGATGGGGAGAGGTGAGAGGAAGGACATGAGCCCCAGAGGGAAAGAGAAAGGCTGGTTGTGGGTGGTTGGGTGTTTTTGCTTTTTTCTGGAAGCTTCCTCTGGCCTCCTGCGGAGGGCCATCGGTGTCCATGAGCACATCTGAAGGCCATGCTGGGCTCAGAGGGAGGCCCCTGGCCAAGTAAGGAGGGGCCCAGGACTGCAGCAGGGGTGTTTCTACTCAGATGCCTTCTCTGCAGGTTGGAAACTTCCCAAGCACCATGCCCTGCCTGTCACCTGCTCTCCATCACCGTCCGTCCCCCCTGTCCTTAGCAAGCAGCATGGGGTAATAGAGAGGCTGAGTCTTTGGCACTAGCAAACCTTAGCTCAGATTTCTGCTCGGCTGCTTGCTTACCTGCATGACCCCAGGCAAAGCACCAGACCTCTCCAAGCCTGTGGTCCTTCCTGAGTGAAATGAGAAGGCTGGGCCAGACCATCCCTGCTCTTTTCTAACGGTAAAATCTCCCACTGCTGTGGGCCTTTCCCCAGCTCAGTGCTGCAGCAGAAATGGAAAGAAGCCGGGGGAGAGCTTTCAGAAGGCCCCAGGGGAGGCAGGAGCTATAGGGGAGCCCAAGAGTGTCAATGCAATGCATTGCCCTTGCATGGGCCTCCCACAAGAGCATCTCCTGGTTGTCTCCTAATGGGAGCTGGGCTCTGCCCCTAAGTGACCAGGGGCCTGGCAGAGACAGTGCCCAGTCTGGTATCCATAATAGGGGAAACCACCCTATCCCAGCACAGGTAGTGGGGAAAGGTAATGAGGTGGGGCCTTCAGGTGCCCCCAGACTGTGTGACAAACAGACTTTGTTGTTCAGTTGTTATCAGTCATGTCCGACTCTTCTTGGGGTTTTTTGGGCAGACATATTGGAGTGATTTACCATTTCCTTTTCCAGCTCATTTTACAAATGAGGAAACAGAGGCAAACAGGCTTAAGTTACTTGGCTAAAGTCACACAGCTAGAGTCTGAGGTCAAATCTGAACTTAGGTCTTCCTGACTCCAGGCCTGGTGCTCTATCCACTATGCCACCTCACTGCCCATGACAGATAGATCATTTATTACGTGCATACTAAGTGCCAAGAACTGTACACATGGAGGCAGCTAGGTGGCACAAGGGAAGGGACATTGAACTGAAGACCTGAGTTCAAATCCAGCCCCAGACAGTAATTAACTACAACCTCTGGCAAGTCATTAACTTTTGCCTGCCTCAGTTTCCTCTCTGTAAAATTAGGATAATCATATCACCTACCTCCCAGTATTGTTGTAAAGATCAGATGAGGCAAGATTTGTAAAGCAATTTGAAAACCTTAAAACACTAGAAAATAGAAACCAAGACAGTTCCTCCGCTCAAGGAGCTTACATTCTAATGAGGGAAGACAATCCATAAAGAGGTACTGGAAAGTAAGCGGAGAAAGCATATGGCTAGCAGTGATGTAATAACTCAAATTCAACAGCCTAAGTAGGAGAGAGTATGAATGAAGACTTATTTTTTTGATCTGAACTGGTGATTTCATCGTTATGGGCAACTCCCAGCATGGGAACTTCCATCCTTTAATGCAGATCAGCACTTCATCTCTAACATGCAGGCCCAGAGAGCTCTGTAGACCACTGAGGAGACTCACACAGTCAGTATGTGCAGAGGCAGAGCCTTGGTCTTCACAACTCTTCACCATAATGCCACACTATTATCCCCATTTTGCAGACAAATTAATTGAGGGTCAGAGTGATTTGCCCAACGTTGCCTAGCCAATAAGTGTCGAGGAGGATTTGGCGTAAAGTTTCCATGCCCGATATTCTATCCACTACATAACGCTGCCTCTGGTAGTGATCAGGAAAGGTTTTGTATAAGAAGTAGACCTTCAGCTGCCCCTTGAAGCAAAGCTAGGGGTTCTAAGAGGCAAAGGGAACAAGGAGAGTGTTCAAGGCAGGGGACACAGCCTTTACAGAGTCTCAGAGGTGGTGATGAGATCCCGTTATTAAATTCCTAGGGTGTGTAGAGCCTAAGGCTAGAAAGGCAGACAGGAATAGCTCACTTTTCTATGACTCTCGAAGGGTTTCCAAAATGCTTTTCCCACAAAAGCCTGGAAGGTAGACAGTGTAAGGGAGAATCATTCCCATTTGACAGAGGTAGAAACTAAGTCTCAGAGAAGATGAATGACTTTCTCATGGTCACAGAGATATCGATCCATTAACAAGCATTCATTCAATGACAGGTCTTCGATGAAGACAAGGGCAAAGAAATCCCTACCCTCAAAGAGCTTACAGTCTAGCCCAGAACATCATTAATAATAATAATAACTAGCATTTATATAACACTTAAAATTTAACAGCGCTTTACATGTATTGTCCCTTTTGATCCTCATAACACCTCTGTAAGTCAGGTGCTATTATCATGCCCTTTGTACAAGTGAGGAAACTGAGTCAGGTAGTGGTTAAGTGACTTGTCATTTAATAAGTATCCAAGGTAGTATTTGATCTCAGGTCTTCTTGAGTCCAGGCCAGTGCTCTACCAAATACATTGCCTCTTTAATTAGTATTTAATTAATTTTAATTAATGTTATTCTTTAATAATAATACCCTAACATTTATATAGTGCCTTAAGGTTTGCATAGCCTTTTACGTGTGTTTTCTTTTTTTGATCCTCACAACAGCCCTGAGAGATAGGTGCTGTTATTATCCCCATTTTACAGATGAGAAAAATGAGGCAGACAGAGGTGGGGTAATTTTTATAGGGTCAATCAGTCAATAAACATTTCTTAAGCAGCTACTATGTGCTAGGCTGTGCCAAGCTGCTAAGTGTCTGAGAGTGGGTTTGAACTCAAGGCTTTCAGACTCCAGGTCTGGTGCTCTGTGCACTGCGCCACCTGGCTACTTATAGTTATGTAGCATGAGCATGTATACAAAACAGAAGATAGTGGATAGAGCACCGGCCCTGAGTTCAAATCTGCCCTCAGACCAAACACTTGACATTTACTAGCTGTGTGACCCTGGGCAAGTCACTTAACCCCAAATGCCTAAAAAAGAAAAAGAAAAGAAAAACAGAAGTTAATTTCAAGGGTGAGAGGCAAGAGTTACACAGGTTTTCCGGGCCCTTTCCACTAGACCGTTAGTCTCATCCCAATGATGAGATGCAGTCAGTAGCCTCATGAGCTTTTAGAGCTTGGAAAGAACTCAAGAGACTATCTGAACCAGCAGTTTCACAGGTAAGGAAACAGATCATTATTTAATAATGATAGGGGTTTGTTTTGTTTAAATACTTTAAAGTTTACAAGGCGCTTCACCTATCACTTCATTTGATCTTCATAACAACCTGGGAAAGAGGAGCTATTATTATTCCCATTTTACAGATGAGAAAACTGAGGCGGAGAGAAAGGCTCTGTCCCTTGCCCAGGGTCACACAGCCAGTAGGGGTCTGGGGTAGGATTTGAACTCAGGCTAGAGAGATGAAATGATTTGTCCAAGGTCATCCAACTAGTTAATGGTGGAGCCAGGATTTGAGCGCAGGTGCTTTGATGTCAAGTGCAGTGGCCTTCCAGGGCGCTCCTCCAAGGGGCTCATAGGCCAGCAGGGGGTCAGACATGGTCAAGGCTCATTTTGCTATAAAGTAGAAGGTGATATGCGCAAGAGAAGGAGAATTGTAGCTAAGCAAAGAAACAATCCTTGGGAAACTCGGGGAAGCAGGCTGGTGCAGTGGAGGCAGAGGATCTGGACGCAGAAAGTACCTTGAGGACGACCTCCTCTAGTCCCCTCATCTTACAGATGAGGAAACTGAGGCCTGAGCAGGTTAAGTGACTTAGAGGAACAAAGATCCGAGGCTGGAAGTGCCTCTGAAGCCTTCTGGTTTAACCGCCTCATTTTACAGATAAGGTGACTGAGGCCCAGAGAGGCTGAGGGACACAGGTGGAAAGGTCAAGGTCACATAGGTAGTAAGGATCAGACATAGAATTTGAACCCAGACCCTCTGCCTCCACTATACCAATCTGCTTCCCTGAGTTTTCTGAGGATTGTTTCTACCTGAAATTCATCAAACAGAAATGAAAAGAATGAAAACAAGAATGATAACAAGTGAAATGATATGCACCTTTAATATTTCCCCAATGCTTTATTATAAAAAACAAAATACCTTGTGATGTAGAGACCATAGGAATTATTGAGTCCATTTTGTAGATGGGAAAGAAAGGCCCAAACAGGACAAGTGACTTATGTCAGAGGTGGGGTTTGAACCTTGGTTTTCCTGATGACTGACCTAGCACGGAAAATGTATAGACTTGGGAGCAGGAAGCACTTATGATTTCTGGCTGGGGGGTGAGAGGACAGGGAAGGCTTCCCGGAAGAGGTGGCCTTTGAGCTGGACCTTGGAAGGACATCAGTTCAGTGGACTGAGGTGGAAGAAGGGGGAGGGGAAGGGACATTTGCATTTCATAACTAAATTGATTGAGTCTCCAATGTGCATGACGCTGTGCTCAGCACTGAGAATACGAAGAGGAACAAAACACAGAGCCTGACCTCAAGAAGTTTCTAATCCAGTTGGAGGTACAGGACATAAATGCTACAGTTTAGAGATGGAAGGGGTCTAGGTTGGGGTGGTGAGGGAAGACATTGTAGAAATGGTGAGGATTAAACTGAGCACTGAAGGATGAGAGGTATTTAGGTAGATGGGGGGGAGGAAAGAAGGCATTTGGAGTGGAGATTTTGTGGGGCATAGCATGAGCAAAGGTGTAGAGGGGGAAATGAGCACACCATATTTGAGGGATAGTCAGGAGGCTAGCCATCTGAAGGAGGGGGCTGATGTATTGGAAAAACAGGAGAACAAGTCAGAAAGACAGGTCTGAACCAAACTGTGGTGGGCCTTGAATGTCAGGCTGAGTCCTGTGTACTCTACAGAGTTGGGAGTCACTGAGGGCCTTTGAGCAGGGATGTAGCATAATCCACGCATGTCACAGGAAGATGAATCTAGCAGGTCGTACACAGTAAGGCAGAAAGGGAAGACACTGGAGGCAGGAAGACGACCTAGGAGGCTTGTTAGGGAATTTCAAGTGATCTGTCCTCTCTTCTCAGAGGTGGGGGACTAGGGGTGTGGAATACTGCAAATGCTGTTAGACATGGCCATTGTGTTCATTGGGTAAGGGAAGGAAAGGGATATTCAGAAACCAAGAGGATATGAAAACAAAAGATGTCAATAAAGCTTTTTTTTTCCAATTTTATGAAAATGAGAAATGTCCAAGTCTGGGTTTGGAGTCCTAGGGCCTGAGTTCAGATCCTACCTCCAATGCTTGCTACCTCCCCTCCTGGGCCTCAGTTTTCCCCTCTGTAAAACAAGGGGATTGAATTAGATAGCCTCTGAGGTCTCTTCTAACTCTATCTTGTTGACTTCTAAACAAAAGTCTGGGTGAGACGAGATGAGGGCCCGGCCTAGGGCATCACTATAGCAAGTTCAAGAAAGGGGCAGAGGGAGAGTCAGGAAAGGGAGACGATAAACAGAGCCTGGTGGCTGATGATGCCAGGAATCCGTCTCCTTGGGAGGGAGATCTAGGAATTGAGGTGGAAAGCATGGGGGATTTGGAGTGGGGACCCTGAGTTCAAATCTGCCATGTCTGCCATCTGGGCCTCAGTCTCCTCGTCTGTAGAGTGGGTCAAATTAGGGTTAGAAATAGCATGTGGGACTTGAGTTCCATGGCTGGCAAGGAAGAATGGAGCAACAAGTGAGAAAGCAGAGTGGAGCCCAAGGATAGAGCTCCTTCCTAAGTAGAAACCTAGTGCGCCAGGAGAGGAGAGAAAGAGCAGCTCCACATGTCAGAGGTGGGGGCCGATGGACGCGCCATCCTGAAGCCAGAAAGAAGTCTGGGAGCTGGGCAGACTGGCCCCCCAAAGACATCAGCTTCAGGAGCCGTCACCGCCGAGGGTTAATGACTTGCTGCGTGGCGTCTGGAAGAGGAGAATAAGACAGTCACTGAGTTCTTTCTACGAATAAGGACCTTAATGGGCTGAGCTCTCCAGAGAAGAGAAATCTGGAGGTACTGGGGGGGCAGACCCCTGAGCCCCCCCCGAGGGCCTCTTCCGGCTATCTTTGGGCTAAGGGCAGTGTTGCAGAGTGGTCAGAGTGATAGACTTGGCGTCCTGACTCAGATAAATGCATATTTTATTTGTATCTCAGGTGCTAACCCAGGCCCTGGCACACAATGGGAACTTTCATGAATGGATAGACATTTACCAGCTCCATGACCCAGAATGGGTCACAACTTCTTTGCACTTCAGTTTCCTCATCTGTAAAATGGGCATAATAGCATAGCACCTCCTTACGGGATTGTGGTGAGGACTAAAAATGAAAGCAAATGGAAAGTATTTTACAAACCTTAAGGCGCTATCCCAACATCAGCCAATGTCGTTATTATGGATTTGGATTGGATTCCAAAGATCTAAATTCATAACCCAACTCTGCTGTTATCTGGCTGTGGTTCCTTAAGCAAATCACTTAATCCCTCTGGGCCTCCATTCTATATAATGAGATACTTAGGCTAGAGGTCTCCTAAGCTCCTTAGAGCTTTAAATCTTGTGTTTGATAAGGACTGTTTCATTTTTTTCTTTGTATTTTATACCAACCACCCAGTATAGTGCCTGGTATATCGAAAGTGCTTAATAGATATCTGTTGATTAATTGGTCATTTGACATGTATACACTCCTGAAGGGAACAGTGAGTGTGGCCAGGGACCCATTTCCCAGCCTCAGATAGGACCAGGGAAATCTGGTGTCTGGGGATCAGGAGAAGCTGTTGAAGGTGAAACCCCAGAGCATCTCCCTTCCCTTAGTGGGGAGTGACCATGAGGGACTTTTTCCCCACTGGGGAGGCCCAGGATTAAGATAGAAATAGGGCCAGGAAGGAGAAAGAAAAAGATCCATAGAATGGTATCATTGGAAGGAGCCTGGAGGTCATATGCTGTGACCTCATTTTGTAGATGCTGAAGCTGACCCTCGGAATGGTTAAGGGATTTCTCCAGAGTCCCCCACGTCAAGTCTCTTTGGTCTTTTCCTTCTTTCTTTGAGGCTTCATTTCTTCAGCTGTTAAATGAGGGGTGGTAAGATTTGACGACCCCCAAGATCCCTCTGGCTCTAGCATTCTGTGAGTCTGGGGAAGAGGGAAGGATTCTGCCCTTAGAAAGGGAAGATGCTTACCAGGCTGAGGAGATTTAATGGGATTTGAGAGCTCCTTGAAAATTCCCTTTAATGAAGCAATTTGCAAGCCTTTTTGGAGAAGAGATCAGTATAAATGTGAAGCATCTTTCTGTCGCCTGCCTCCGTCCCCTGCCATGTTCTCTGTATATAAATGCAGATCAGCCATTCTCCCTCAGCAGTCTGTCTTCCAAGCAATATCGAAAAGCATCTACTTTCTAGTCTCTCTCCAAGGGAAGATGCTGACCAGCCCAGACTAAGGGCTGAGGCAAGACGGAGGACTCAGAGAAGGGATCGCTGTTTGATGGCCCCCATTACTAAGAATCCTCTATTCCTCTAATCCCCTTCCCTCTCCCTCACTAGCTTGGTTAACCCTACTGAAATTAGCCAAGCTCCCACCCCATCTCCTCAAGGGCTAGCTTTCTGTATCCAGAAATTCCAGGCTAACAATTTGCTAATAACCATACACACACACACACACACACACACACACACACACACACACACACACACACACACACGACAAGGGCATTTTAGATAGCCAGTGTGGCCTAATAAATAGCATGCTGGACTTGTGGGTTAGGAAGATGTGGACCCCAGTCCTACCTGACCTACAAGCAGCGGTGTGCTAGAAACAGCTCATATGAGTTCTTGTAAGCCAATTGCTAAATTTTCATTCTGAGCATTTGTACCTCAGAAATCACCCCAAAAATAATGCAAATCAGGATTTGATTCATTGTTTTATTGATTATCTGGACTTAAGAAAGTGAATGTTACTAATGCAGATTAAACTTAGAGGCATAATCTACAAACTTTTTATTTTTAATTTTCGGGAAAGCCAGTTGTTAAACACTTACCAGCACACCGGCACCTATGACGCATACAGCTCCAGGCAAATCGTAATTTTGCCAATCCTGTTTCCGTTGTAAAGAGGAGGGTGATATCTACAGGGTTATTGGGAATCTCAAGTGAGATAATGTATGTAAAGTGCTTTGTAAACCTGAAAGGGCTATGTAAATGCTTAGTCCAACCTCCTTATTTTACAAAAGAGGAAGCTGAGGCACGGGGAGGTTATTTGATTTGCCCAAGGTCACATTACTAGTAATCATCAGAGATGAGATTTGAATCCAGGCCCTCTCACTGTAGAACCACAGCCACTGTGCTATGCTAAGCTCTGAAATAGCATATGCATTTGGTGGAACTTGGACCTAGAATCCCCAGGACAGAGCTAATGCAGATCCGTGACCCGGCCTCCTGGCTAGGGGATGAGGGGAAGACTCGCCTGAGCTAGGCAGCCCCATGTCTCAGGCAGGCGACCCAGGCAACCATCGCCAAGTTTGGGAAGCTAGTATTGAGGAACAGTCCAGGCCAAAGCCTGAGACAGCCACAAAGTGATCGAGGACAGGAAGAAACACTGGAAAGCAACAGGCATCCTGCCTGCAGGCAGGGGGATGGCCAACATGACCTCCTAAATCCTTCTCAACCTGATGATTCTAAAATGTTAGGACAGAACCCCAAATCTGCCTCATTATCATGGGATTGGTTCTTTCCCTTTTCCCCTTTCCCCTACGATGCAATTCAGTTCAATCCAAGAGACATTTATTAAGCACTTAAGATCAGGGGTAGCATGGGTAGTGGATAGAAAACGAGTCTTAGAGTCTGTAAGACCTGTGTTTGAGTCCTGCCTGCGACACATCCTGGTTGTGTGACCCTGGGTAAGTCACTTAACTCTCAATGCCTCCAAGAAGCTTTCTAAGGCTGTTGATTGTAGAGAAGGTGCCAACCTACACTGGTCAACATCAGAGAAATTATAACTCCAGTACCAAAAATATGTGCGAGTCTCTCTAGTGACCCTAAGCATAAAAGAAAACAGTCCTGTCCTCAGAGGGCTTACATTCTAGTGAGAGGACCCAAATGCACACAGATAAGTATATATGAAGTGATTTAAAGATATTTCAAGAGGGAGAGAGGGCTAAGACCCTGGGCAATCAAGAAGGGTCTTCCACAGGTGCTGCTCTCCAGGCTGGATTTTCAGGACAGGAGGGAGGGGGCAGTGTAGACAAGCAGTGTCTGTGTGCCCAGCCCTTAAGGAGAGGGCCCAGTGTAACAGGAGGGGCCAGGGAAGATGGGAGCGAGAAAGGATGACTCACAGCCATGAGTCAGGCAACCAAATAAGACAGGATATGGCCAACGGCCCTGGTGCATAAGTCAGAATCTCCATGTTTGCAGGAAGTCAGAGCGGGGAGACATGGGGATGAGCCAGGGGAGTGTGGGAAGGCTTGCCAGAGGTTGTGGGACTTTGATCCAGGACCCTGAAGGACAGGGGAGATTGAAATGCTGTAGGGGCAGAGCATCAGGGGAGAACAGAAGAAAACTCCAGGGAAGAGAGGGTCCCAATGGGTACAATCTGTGAGAGTTGGTGCCGGCCCCCAGATGAGTGCTGGAAGCAGGGCCATGACGGGGGGCAGGTGTTTAGAGGTCTCTTCTGAGGCTTTCAAAATAGACTCTGCTCAAGTCAGAGTGACATCATGGAGGAAACCCCAGACTTAGAGTCAGAGGTCCTGGGTTCAAATCCTGGCTTTCCTGGGTGACCTCAAGCAAGTCATTGAACTAAGCTTTGGTTTCCTCATCTGTAAAATGAATGAGTGGGACTACAATAATAATCACTAACATGTAAATGGCATTTTAAAGCTGGCAAAGCTCTTTCCTCATGTCACATCATTTGATCCCCCCAACAACCCTGGGAGGTAGCTGCTATTATTATCCCTGTTTTATAAATGAAGAAACTGAGACTGAGAGAGGGTGAAGGCCTTTCCCTGAGTCACACAGCTCATTATGCATCTGAGGCAGGATTTGAACTCAGGGCTTCCCAAGTCCAGCACTCCCTCTATCTACTCTACCACCTAAAAGGCCCAAAGTGTGAAGGATCCTTCTGCTTCTGCCCCTCACTCATTGGGTGAGTCCTGGCCAATCTCTTCATCTCCAGGCCCACCCTTCTTCATCTTAAGGACCGAAGGATCTGAGTTCCCTTTCCTCAATTCGACCAATCAAGCATTTTCTGAGCGCCAGACACGGAGTGCTGGGATCTGGTGGTACAGTCACAATAATGAAGCAGTCTCTGTCCTCAAGAACCTTATTTATGACACGTGTACGCGAGTAAATACAAAGTAATTTGAGGGGGGGGAGAGAGTGATGGGGGAGGGATGGAAAGGAAGGAGAAAGAAAATGAGAGAAAGAGGGAATGGGAGAGAGAATGAGAGAAAGAAAAGAAAGAGAAGAAGAGAGAGAGAATAAGAGGATGAGAGAGGAAGAGGGAGATAATGAGAAAGAGAGACAAAGAGAGAAAGGGAATGAAAGAAAGGGAATGAGAAAGGGAATGAATGAAAGAATGAGAGAGAAAGAGAAAGAATGAAAGAGAGAGAGAGAGAGAGAGAGAGAGAGAGAGAGAGAGAGGAGAGAGAGAGAGAGAGAGAGAGAGAGAGAGGGAGAGAGAGAGAGGAGAGAGAGAGAGAGAGGGAGAGAGAGAGAGAGAGAAGAGAGAGAGAGAGAGAGAGAGAAGAGAGAGAGAGAGAGAGAGAGAGAGCTAAAATGTAGGGCAATCAGGGAAGGCTTCATGGAAAAAGTGCCTGAGCTGAGCCTTGAAGAAAGACAAGGAGCACAGAGGAAGTGTTGAAGAGTGAGCATGTACTAGGGCGGGGGAGTGGCTTGAATAAATAGGCAGAGGCTGGAAATGGAATGTCACATCTGAGGAACAGAGAGTAGTCCAGCTGGCCTGGACCATAGACTGGGTGAAGGGAGCCCATAAAATAATGCAGTAAGTCTTCGGGGAGGTAGGTTAGAGCCAGATCGGAGGGCCTTAAATGCTAGGCTGAGGAGTTGTAGTTAAACCTGGAGGTAAGAGTGAGCCATGGCAGGTTTCAGAGGAGGGCAGCAGCATGGTTAGAGCTGTGCCTTTGGCAGCTGGATACAAGATGGACTGGAGAGATGATAGAGTAGGGAGACCCATTTTGATAGTCCTGTAGAGAAGTGATGAGGGAAAGCGGTCGTATGAGAGGAAAAGAAGGGATGGGTGCAGAGATCTTGTGGAAAAAGAAACAAGAGGGCTTGGTAGCCGATTGGAGATTGGGAGCAGGGGAAGGAGAGTGAAGAGCCAGATGCCTCTGAGACAGAGCTGGAACTCACCATCATGAACCCAGAGCCAACCCCAAATGTCACTAGGTCAAGCATCATGGGTTCGCCCTCAGATCGACTTTTCATTTTATTTTATTTTTGGGTGCAATCGGGATTAAGTGACTTGCCCAGGGTCACATAGCTAGTAAGTGCCTGAAGTCACATTTGAACTCAGGTCCTCCTGACTCCAGAGCCAGTGCTCTATCCACTGAGCCACCTAGCTGCCCCTGGATCAACCTTTTAGACAAACCCAAGTGGGAACAGAGGAGCTCACTGCTAGTGGGGCCACCTTGGGAGAGGTGGGGCATGGGACTTTGTTCATCTGAGATGCAGCCCCTGATGGAGAGGCAGAAGGAGGAAGCTGCCATCTGGCATCTTCATTGTTCTTGCTAACCAAGTGTTAAGCAATCGGCCAGTGTTGATTAAGTTTCTACTGGGTGCCAGGCACTGTACTAGGCACTAGAGACACAAAAACAAAAAGAAAAAAATGAAGCAGTCCCTGCAATTCAGAGAAGTTGTTTCCAGCTATAGAAAAGGATAAGCACTCTCAGCACCCTTTAAATTTGGTGCCATGGGAAGAAGCCCCAGCTGCCTCAGTCATGTTATGGCTCTTCCTGAGGTGGCAAACGTGAGTGACTGTCTAGGTGGGTGATTGGTGCCCTCAGATGGGTCTGGAGTCAGGAAGACCTGGATTCAAATCCTGCCTCAGACTCTTGCTAGCTGGGTGACCCTAGGCAAGTCTTTGAAAGTCTTGAAGCTTTCTTTTTTCTTCTATAAAATGGGGATAATGATAGCACCTACATCACAGAGCTGTCCCAAATGATGTAATATGTGAAGTGCTTTGTGAATCTTAGAGCACAACATAAATGCTAGCTATTATAATTATTATTATCATTATTATTATTATTATTCATGAATCCATATAATGTTTCAGGATAACCAAAAATGCATCCTCTGTCAGCAGGCAGCTTCATGGGGGAGGGGTTTTCACTGACTTCATCAAGACTGGCAGCTTTTAATAGTAGCATGAGGCAAAAGGGTTTTTGGTTTCAACCACTGATAAATGATTCTGGCTCTCTCAGGGCATGTGGGGAGGGTTTGTGGCCCCGAGGGAATGTGTGCTGGCAAAGCACGCTGGATATTTCCAGGGGGACAGAGGGGAAAATCCTCCCCTTCTTTGTACTCTTCACAGGCAGTGAGGACATCATCTCTGCCTCCTTTTTCCCAGAACATGGCTTCTGCACTGTGAGCCAATCAGTTGGGATGGGCTACCCTGAGCCATCCCCACTCCCTCTATCTCCTGATTCATCCTTGAATGAATAGATGAAAGCACCTACCATGTGCCATGTGCCAAACGTTGTGGAGAGAAAGATAGTTCCTACTCTCAAGGAGCTCACATTCTGATTGGGAGGCACAACACATATAAAATGAGTTCCCCAGAGGCCCGGGGTATACCAGCAGATCATACCCCATAGTAGCCAGTCCATTGGTGAAACCCAGAGGACTTCAGGGTGCAGGACCAAGTTAGATGGGAAGACAAGCTCATCATTCATTTCACTGGCAGACTTCTTGGTGACTCCCATCTCATCTAAGTGAAATGGATGTCTTTGGAAGCTCATGCCCCCCTCTCTAAGGGGTGATTTGATTCCTGCCCAGAGGGCAGCAGAAGATTGGGAGCATGAGACTGGTCACTCTTTTCTTCTCAAAGAGGGAGTACTCTACTTAAATTAGATCTCTCTGCCCTCTAAATATCCCTAGTCTAGGGGAGATGCTTTCATTCTTAGCTTCAAGTCACTGTCATGGTCACTAGACCTTAAAAGGGAAGGGTTACTATGCATACATCTGCAGGTTTGACTCCATTCCCACCCAATGCTAGTTATGAAAAAGGCCATCACAAATACTGAATGAGAAATGATCCATTTATCCAAGTAGGTAGCAACCAGAAATCAGAGTAGGTATACAGATTAGAATATACCAAACAACACACAAAGTGAATAACTAGGAATCATTGGCCACACATGGGAATGAGTTATCTCAGCTGGGGGGAGGGGAGGGAGGAGATGGAGGGGAGAGAGAGAGAAAAAGAGAGAGACAGAGAGGATGAGAGAGAGAAAGAGACAGAGAAAGATGGAGGAAAAATTAGAGGATGAGAGACAAAGAAACAGAAAGAAGGAGAGAGAGAGTGAGAGAAAAGGGAGAGAAAGAAATGAGAATGAGAGAAAAAAGGAGACAGAGAAAGGAGAGGGAAAGAAAATGGAAAGAGAATGAGAAAAAGACAGAGAGAAAGAGGGAGAGAGAAAATGAGGGAGACAGAGAAAGAGAGTGAAAAAGGATGAGAGAATAAGAGAGAAAGAGGGTGAGGAAAAAGGAAAAGAGAGGGTGAGAGAGAAAGAGGAAGAGAGGAAAGGAGAGAGATGGAGAAAGAGAAAGAATGAGAGAGGAAGAGAAAGAGGAAGAGAGGAAAGGGGAGACATAAAATGAGAGAGAGAGAGCAGCTAGGTGGCACAGTGGATAGAGCACCAGCCCTGGATTCAGGAGGACCTGAGTTCAAGTCCGGCCTCAGACACATAACACTTACTAACTATGTGACCCTGGGCAAATCACTTAACCCCCATTGCCCAATTCAAAAAAAAAGAAAAGAAAAAAGAAAATGAGAGACAGAGAGAATGAAAGAGGATGAGAGAATGAGATGGAGAAAGAGAGAAAATGAGAAAGAGGGAGAGAATAAAAAAGAGAAACAGAATGAGAGAAAGGATGATAGAGAAAGAGGGAGACAGAGACAGAGACAGAGAGAGAGAGAGAGAGAGAGAGAGAGAGAGAGAGAGAGAGAGAGAGAGAATGAGAATCAATCTCACCCAAGGGGAAACTGCTCAGTCTCTAAAGAGGCAAACTGGAATTCAGAGACATGTCAAGGCTTCTACATGTCTGCTGCTTACCTAAGTCTTTTATCCTTCTCCGGTACACTCACTCCCCCTGAAGAAAGCTTTGGGATCATGTGTGTTCTCTCAAACCAAGAAGATTCTCATGCCAAGTTCTCACCAACTTCACAACTCATATAGACACACCACCTCAGGTGATCCTTCTCTCCACCAGAGAGAAGAGTCGTGTGCAAATACACCAGGTTAAACCCTGGGTTACGTCTTGTTTGTAAGCAGAGCTGGGAGAGTTAGGGGTCCGTCTGTGGCCAGGGGCACGAGTTCTTCTGTGGCCAAGTAAAGTTCTCCTCCATTTGGCTACCATCGGCCTCTCAATACTGATTTCACATTATTCCCCTTCACCTAGTATCTATTCTAGCAAAACTATCCTGCCTCTGGTTCCCTATACATGACATGCATTCCCCATCTCTGCGCCTTTGTCCCATGGTCCCCCATGTCTGGAATGTACTCCCTCCTTCTCTCTGTCTAATGCAATCCCTAGTTCCTTCAAAGCAGAGGTGTCAAACTTATGACCCAAAACTCCTGCACCAGAATCAGATAAAAATGTAATTGGAAGATGTTTAACAACATAAATAAAAATACAATACAATAGATAATGTTGATTTGTGTTATGTGTGTGGTGTGTGTGTGTGTGTGTGTGTGTGTGTGTACATATAAAATGTCAATTTCTAAGTCAGTATGAGGTCTGGGGAGTTTCTATTGGAGTTTGACACCTCTACTTCAATGGCTGGTTCAGCCGATATCTGCCAGGTTCAGCCGATATCTGCCATCCAAGGCCTTCCTTGATCTTCCCACCCCCTCTCCCTCCCCACCCCTCCCCCAGTTCTTACTCCCTCTTGAAATCTCTCTTGTATTTACTGTACTTCTCTGTGTCTGTATTCTTGTCCCTTCCCACCAGTAAAATGAAAAATGCTGGAGGGCAAGAGCTTAATATCTTGCACATAGTGGGTTTATTCAATAATTTCTAGCTATGTGACCCTGGGCAAGTCACTTAACCCCGATTGCCTCACCAAAAAGCAAAAAAAAAAAAAATTATTTAAGTTGGAATGAATTGAATTGGCCAAGGATTAGGGTCGCTTTGTAGCCTGGGTCATGGCTTAGTCTCTGTCAGAGATCAGAATGTTCCCAGATTTCTAGCTCAGCCCCCTGCCAGACTTTGGGCTCAGTGGGTGGCGAGGGCTCACCCAGCCTACACAACTCGCTTGTGGTCACCAGGAACAAACCTTAATGACCTCCAGTTTGGTCTTCTGCTTAGGAAAACAGCAGCATCCTTGTGTGCAATAAACCCATAACTCCATAAGCATTTATTAAGCACTTATTATATGCCTGGCACCATGCTACAGACTAGGGCACAGAAACAAAAATCAGAGTCCTTGAAGACCTTCCATTCTATCAAGGAGACAAGTTGTACATGCATAGGTGTGATACTAAATATGTAAAAAAGAAATACACAGCTACAAAGTTGGTGAAATCTGAAGGAAACTAGGAATTCTAAGAAGTAGAAGGGAGGAAGCATGGTAATAATGATGATCAAAATAATACCTAGCACTGATATCACATTATAAAGTTCGCAGTTTACAGATATGATCTGATCCTACTCTGCAAGGTAGGTGCTATTATTATTCTCAGTTTTACAGATCAGGAAACTGAGGCAAACTGGGTTAAGTGACTTGCCCGGGGTACCACAGCTAGTAAGTGTCTGGGACTGGATTTGAACTCAGGTTTTCCTGACTCCAGATCCACTGTCCCACTTTGGGTACAGAGAGCGTTGGCTTTGGAGTGAAAGAACATAAATTTAAACTCTACCGCCGATTCTTACTACCAGGGTGATGTTGGGCAAGTCACAACCCCCCTGGGCCTCTGTTATCCCCCCTGTAAAACAGAGGGGTTACAATGGCTGGTCTCCCATCCTATGACCACCTAGGAGGGAGTGCATTCCAGGTATTGAGGGGACAGTCTATGCCCCTGTACAAAGGCTTGGAGGTTGGAGGTGGGCTGTTGTGTATAGCAGAAGGTTTAAAACCTCTTGGCCATTCCAAAGGGTGGACCTAGAGCCAGTGAGTGGACATTACAGTAGACAGATTGTAGCTCAACATAAGAAAGGGCTTTTTACCCTTTTTCCATCAAGGATGGGCAACAGTAGAATGAATTACCTTGGCCAGTGCCACCTCAGCCGACCAAGCCCGAGGGCAGCTGCAGGATTCATTGGTTATGTTCCCCAACTGTCCTCGGTGACCTCAGGGTTTCTCCCAACCTTTGCTGACCCCACAAGAGAGAAGGATTTGAAGTCAGAAAACAGGGCTTCAATCCTGCCTCTGCTCTTCTGTCAGGCTAATTGTGCAACCTTGCTTAGGCTCTTATGCCTCTGTTTCCTCAGCTGTAAAAGGAGGAGATTGGATGAGGCAATCTCTAAGATCTTATCCAATTCTAGAGCCTAGGGCTTCTTATGACCCAGTGGCAATTCATGCATGCACCATCCACTCTGAAAGAATTGCTGGCTGGCTGAAAAAAGTTATTTTCTGTTTTCTACCAATGCTGTAGAGAGAGGAGAAGGGTCTTATTCCCAACCCCAGAGCTGTGTGAATAGGAGAATTACGAATGCAAAAGTGCTGATGTGGGTACATTGGGGGGCCGGGGGAGGCAGCTAAGGTGAGAAGGAGCCAAATTAGTGATTTCATCCCTGTGTGGAAACCCAGCATTGGCAATTTGCCTGAAACTTATGGTCGAAGAATTGCCTAACTCACTGAGAGTTAAAATGACTAGGCCAGGATCACCCAGCCGGAACGTGTCAGAAACAGAGCTTCCTGATTTCAAGATCATCTCCAAGCTTCCTGCCTTGCAGCTAGCAAAGACTTAACAAATAAATGTGTTTTGAATGAATGAAAGAATAAATGAATGGGGAGAGGGGAAGAAGTTGAGATAGATGAAAGAAAGCAGGATAAACATAGTCATCCAATTCCCAGTAGAGGTTGGGCTGCCTTATGTTTAGAATTGCATGGCTTTCTTTTCTGAGAAAATCTCATAAAAGTGAAGATTAGCGTGTCTAAAGAAAGGAAAGGAGGCAGCATGGGGTAGGCAGTGGGATGGCAAAAGAAACCTGACAGGGTGATGAGAGGCAGCTGAACAGATACAGGGCAGGCCCACCTGGTGAGCACAGCAGGTGCCTATCACCTAGGGTGCTGTGCTGTGTCAGAGGTTCCAAAGGCGCCCCCTCCCCACCAAGCCTAGCCTTCCTTATACAGCACTGGTCTTTTTGATCTACCACCCCCTTAGAGACTCTCCCAAGTTAGACAACAAAGCCAGAAATGTCCCAGACTCCCCCTATGAGCGAGCTGGACTCTCTTCCCAGGGCGGGAAGCCCTGGGAAAGGAAGAAGGATGCTCATGGCATCTTCTGTGGAAACAAAAGCCTGAATTAACTCATCAGATGAGTACATTTGCCCTGCTGAGAGTCTGGCCCTAAGAGCCAGAACATATATCTTTATGTTGTTGTTAGATTTCTCCTTTCTAAAATGTTTTATCATTTCTTTTGTCATCAGTTCATTTCAGAACACCCAGCTCAGAAATACAAAATATAATAATTTTACGCTACCCTAATAAACTTGACCCTAAAGACAATTGTAGCTAGCCATCCTTTGTAACGTAGAATTTAAAAAAAGGAGGAAAAAGGCAGGGGAAAGAGTTGAACATAAATAACCAACATATCAACAAGACTGAACATATATCAAGTGCCCCAACTCTACGGTCTCTCACTTCTTCAAAGAGGGGAGGGAGGTATGTTTTCTCATCTCTTTCCTAAGGCCAGCTTTGGTCATCATGACTGCACAGAATCTGGTTTCAGCTTTCTGTTCTTTCATTTACATGATCATAGCTGTCCATATGATTCTCCTGGTTCTGCTTACTTTACTTGGCCTATGTTCATAGAAATCGTCCAATGGCTCCAATTCTTCATATTTATTGTCTCTATCAATATCTATCACTATTAGTTTGGTCACTCCCTAATCAATGGGTGTCTACCTTGTCTCCAGTTCTTTGCTATCATAAAAATTTCTGCTATGAATATTTCCATATAGATAAGATCTTTCTTTCTGTTTTTGACTCCTTGGAGTAGGGTGCCTAGCAATGGACTCTCTGAGCTGAAGAGAATAGGGCATTTTAATTATTTTTTGGCACATTGCTTTCCAAAATTGTTGGACCAATTCACAGTTCCACCAATAGCATTTTAGTATGTCTCTCTTTTTGCAGTCCCTTGGATGGGATTTTAAGTAAAGATTCAGCAGCTTAAAGTGTTAGGGAGCTAAGAGTAGAGAATCCAGCCTTCACATGGAATCAGGGAGTAAGGATGAGAACAAAAATGGGAGGACCAGTTCATAGAGAGATGTGCAAGAACAGACATGAGATTTCCCTGGATTGGGGAAAGCTCAGGGCTTTGGCTTAGCAAATAAATATAACTCCTGTCAAGTGAGAGGGGAAGAGATACCACAGTGATATAGAGGTGAGTGAGAAAAAGGAGAAAGAATGATGGGGAGAAAGAGTAGAAAAAGGGAGCTGAAAAGGAAGGAAGGAAGGGAATGAAGGAAGGAAGGAAGGAAGGAAGGAAGGAAGGAAGGAAGGAAGGAAGGAAGGAAGGAAGGAAAGGAATGGAGAGAAGGGAAAGAGGGAAAGGAAGGAAGGAAAAAAGGAAGTAAGGGAGAAAGGAAGGAATGAAGGGAGGGAGAGAGGAAAGGATGGGAGAGAGGTAGGAGGGAGGAAGGAATGGAGAGAAGAGAAGAGGGAAAGGAGGGAAGGAAAAAAGGAAGGAAGGAAGGATGGGAGAGAGGGAGGGAGGAAGGAAGGAATGGAGAGAGGGGAAGAGGGAAAGGAGGGAAGGAAAAAAGGAAGGAAGGAAGAAAAAAGGAAGGATGGGAAGGAAAAAAAGAAGGAGGAAGGAAAGAGAATTGAGAGAAAGAAAAAGGGAAGAGGAAATGGGAAAACTGGAAAGAAGAGAAAAGAAGGAAGAATAGAAAAAGAAAAGAGAAGAGGCGGTTAGAACAAAGTAGGGCCCAGTGCAAGTGAGAAATATTCTGAGGGATAACCAGTCAGGAAGGATAGCATATACCTGTCCAGGTTTATGTGGCCACATCTTCCCTCAAGACCTCAGATGTTGCCCTTGACCCCTGCCTCCTTCCCACCTCCTCCCAGCCCCACCGGGTGGGTCTCCCCTACCCTTTTGAGCATGCCCCCTTAGACTGAGGAGCTAGGGCCAGAGCCAGAGCCAGGCGAGGCTGCCTGCCAGCACCAACCCAACCCACTCTATCGTGTCCTGGGGGAGTTGGCCAGCTCCCTGAGCCAGCAATGATTTCATGGGAGATTTCTCCATGATGCTCTCTGCTTGTTTCAGGTGCCAGGGGGTCCCAGAGGACCAAGCCAGTGGCCTTCAAGCACGGGACAGATTGTGGGAAACTAAGGACATGAGGCACTCAGTGACAGCCCCAACTGCCCTGGAGTCACACACACCCCCCCCCCCATGCCTGCCTCCATCCCTACCATTTCCTGGCCTGGCCTGGCCACAGGGACTGCTTTTGCTCCATAAGCCCAGAGACCCCTTCGAATGCAGGTAGCCACCTCTTCTGGGCAACCCCTCATCACCTCCAGACTTGGGCATATGGATTAGCATATTCATCCAGAAGTAACAATTCAGATCAGGGATCCCTGGAGGTCAGGGATTAGGGCCCATGTCTCCCTCCATCAGGCCAGAGGCTCCATGAAAGCAGAGACTGTAATGTCTATCACACGGCATTGCTTGAGAACAGAAATTGTGTCTCAGCCATCCGATCGGAGCCTCCCTGAGGCCAAGGATTGTACCTCCCCCAGCTGGGTCCCTGAGAGCAAAGACTATGGCTCCTTTATCAGACCAGGGGTTCCTTGAGGGCGACAGTAACTCCCTCATTAGGTGGCTGGCACAGTCCTTTCTAGCCTCAGTATCCTAGTTTGACACACTACAAAGACTAATTTTGTTCCCTGAAGCTTGGAATTTCCTGTCTGTGCAGTTAAAATAATGCATTCAATTCACCACATTTTCACTGAATACCTACTGTGTGCCGAGCACAGGGTGTCCTTTTGTATGGGAAACAGGCGATTGAGAAAGAAGCATTCCTCCCTGGCCAGGAGCACCCAGTGAAGCTGGGTGGACAAGATCCACACATGTGAAATCATTAGAGAATGAGGCAGCCTGCCAGACGAATAGAAACTCATGCCAAAGTAGCTAACGCATCGTTATGGGCAGTCAGGAAGGGGAGTGATCAGGGTGTTGGCAGGAGTATCCTAGAGTCACCAACTTGTAGGACTGAAAGAGACCGTAGAAATCATCTAAGTGTTGAATGAACTGAGCAGAGGAGCTTGGGAAATCCTATTAGTCCTAATTAGCAGCCACCTATGTCAACAGAGAATCTTGAGCGAGTGGCCAACAGTTACAGCTTCGTTACTGGAGCCAGAGGGGTTAATGACGGCCACGCAAGTACAGGTCACTGCTACCATGACGCCAGAAGTGTTATTATCCATAAGAAGTGATGGGGATTATTCAAGGAAATGAGAGAAACTCTGTGGCCCATCCCTGAAAGCTGGAAATTTTTAGCACCTCCCAAATACCAAGGCAAAATATCCCCTGGCCACTGGAATTATAAATGAGAAGCTTGCTATGCTTAATGGACTGACAAATGGCAAATCCCCATGCTACAAAGACAGACCTCAAACTAGACTGGAGAACTCAACAAATAAACTGTCCTGAAACCAGATCATAAGGACACACCAAATGGCTGCCCACAATAGCCCGGACATCACATTGATCCATAAGAATTTAGGAATGAGGTTTTTAGTAAATGACACCATTTTGAATGTTCAAGACGCCAAGCTACATAGAATGAAAACCTTTCAGAAGATAAAGACTGAGCAGAGGAGGTTAAAAAAAAGAATGTGGGACTAGAGAGAGAGGGACCATCATTCACATCATCTCCATCATCCCCATCATCCTGTTCTCCTGGAGGTGGCCCAAGGAGGCTCTCAGTGAGCCTGTGGAGGAAGAGCTTAGGTCCTATGCTTTTTATCCAACTACATAAAGCATAAATTTTATCCTACTAGGCAATACTCTAACAGACGCTGAAGATGAGGAAATAAGTGGACAGTGCCATCTCAAGATTGTTTCTATCTGAACCTCATCAAAAAAGATGAGAAGAATGAGGTAATGGCGGAGATTTATATAACATCTCAAGGTCTATGAAGAACTTTACACATATTATCATTGAGTTACAAATGTCAGATTTAGAAGGGGCATAAGGTCCTTCATCTAGTCCAGCTCCCTTACTGGGAGATGTAGAAACTGAGGCCCAAGGAGAAAATGACTTGACCAAGGTCACACAGTAGTTGGAGCCAGGGCAAAATCCCAGGTGTCCTGCATCCTAGTCCCATTTTCTTCTTGCTACACAGTCCTTCCTATTTGAGGGAGAGGGGCTTACAGGGACTCCAAAGGTTAGTTAGTGCTCCAAGAAGCCACTTGCCTGCCAAGATCCCACATATGAACATATGGATGCTGGTGTCCTCCTGGCTTGGAAAACAGTAAGTTTAAAAAAAAAAAACCTGGAAGCACACACAAAGGATTTTCAGGCACTAGGGACCACTGTGTGGGAGGAAATGCCTAGATTACCTAAAATTAGCATCGTGTAGTAGAAAAATTACTGGGTTTAGTCAGAGGATGTGGGTTCAAACGCTCCCACTGCTACTTACTAGCTGTATGACCTTGAATAATGACCTTGCCTCTGGTGTTCATCTGTAAAATGAGGGTGTGCAGATGGCCTATGAGGTCTATTCCACTCTAAATCTCCAGTTCCCCACGTAGGAGAAATGGTTTGAGCCTGGGGTCTGGAGTCCCAGGGTTGGAGTTTGCTGAATGAGATGATGGGAAGCAGGAATTCACCATGCTCATTACCACACGGGCTCTGAAAGCTGGGGTGGAGCTCCAGGTGTTTCATTTAAACAAATGTTAAAGAAAAAAAAGTGGTCAGCAAGCCAGAATTCTCTGATAGGGGCTCAAAGCCTGGCACAGGGCATATGGGTTTGACATTTCCACCCTTCTCTGTGAATTATCAGCAATGTTGGGCCTGAGGCCCCACGGAAGGGCCAACAGAATGTTCTCCACTCGCTTTGCCAGAACATCACTGTTAATCACCCTGTCCCTGCTCCATTGGCTCCAAAGTTATCTGCAGTCTTGGGCCTGGGAGCTTAGCTGTCCCTTGACCCCTTCCCTTTCCCCATCACCTCAGTGGCTTCATTCTAACAGCCAGCCTTCCTGCTGGGGGGGGGGGTGCACAGGCAAGGTTCAGAGGGAGAAAGAAGGGACCAGCTCTCCTGAGTATTCACCGCCTGGATCAGCTCTCAGCAGAATTTAACTCATTGAGCTTATATTCAACCCCTAGTCTAGGCCAGGTGAGATAGATTCAATGACAAAGACAAAATAGTCCCTGCCTGCAAGGAGATTACATTCTCCTAAGGGTTACCTTAGGTCACTGAATGGGTGTTGCCTCAGACAAACTGAGACCTGGGAAAGACCTTAGCTTAAAAAGGCCAAGGTCTCCCGCTGCATCTGGGGCCATCTCCAGTCACCCTGATCTATATCTTGCCACTGAACCCAGATGGCTCCAGAGGAGAGGGTAAACCGGTGACTTTGCACAGCCTTGCCTCACTTAAATCCCATTCACTTGCATGTCATGGCATCACCTTCCTGATGTTATGGTCTTCTTCAAGAACAAAGGACAAACAATAATTATAATGTGTGTGCTTCAGCTCACATTTATTAGAGCCATCCAGAGACAGTGTGCTCCAATGGAAAGAACATGGGCTCCAAAATCAGAGGACCCAGGTTTAAAACTTGCCTCTGACCTTGGGCAAAGATAATGATAGCTATATTGATATAACATTTTAAGGTTTGCAAAGCCCTTTACACATATTATCTCCTTTGATTTTCACAAAGACTCTGGCAGGTAGGTGCTATGTTATTATCTCCATTTGCTGATGAGAAAACTGAGGACTGGCAAGGTTAAATGCCTTGCACAGTCACACAGCCACTTAGTAGCTGCAACAGGTTTTAAACACAGGTCTTCCTAAGTTTGTCTAGCTCTCTACCCACTATGGCACCTAGCTGCCCCAAGTCACTAAACCTTCCTGGGCCTCAGTTTCCTCCTTTTTAAAACAAGGGTGTTGGACTAACAGCCCCCAAGGTCATTTCAAGCCCCAGATCTCTTATCCCATGTGCTGGCCATTAGGCTAAGTGCCAGTGTCCTGAGAAGGCTTCCTCATTTGGTGCAAGGGACAGCTTGGAGCCTGAGGCTTCCCATAAGCCATCACTTTACTCAGCAAAAGTACGAATAAGCATGGCTTTTCTCCATTTTCCATGAAGTGCTCAACTCCCAAGGAAGGGCCATGAGATCCCAGAAACCTGCTCCATCTATAGAGTAGTCCTTATATATTCCTTACTCAAAAAGCCCACAGCTTGACTCAGGTCAGTTTACCTGAGGTCACTGTCAACTCCGGCTGCCCAATATCTGTTTCTCAGTGTATAAAGTACTGGGTGAGTCAAGATGACCTGAGTTCAAATCAACTCTGCTATTGTTCATGGATGGTGTGTGTCAATCTACTCTAAGGCCCCTTGTATCTTTCTGTATCAAAGTGGCCCTCTCCCTTTGTGTGTTTTGAAAGCTGTTAGAGCTAGGGACCATCTTTGTTTTGGGGATTTACAACCCCAGGACTTAGCACAGTGCCTGATACATAGTTAACCCTTAATAAATTATGTTTAATTCATTCACATCCTGCCTCTACATGACATACTATGTGACCACAGGCCCATCATTTAACCTGCCTCGGCCTCAGTTTCCTCATCTATATAATAGAGATAAGAATTCCAGTATCACTGACTTAATGGGATTGCTGCAAGACTTCAATGAGATATGCTGCTAAAATTCTTTGCAAACCTTAAAATGCCCTATGAATGTCAGCTCTCATCAGGAGGAAAGCGCAAACTGGCAGACAGTCCCCTTTTTTCACCTACAAGGGTGTGACCAATGAGAATCAAACAAGAGCTGAAACTGGAATAGAAAGGATTTTAGCTCTATGCAAGAACTGAGATCTAGGAGACACAGTAATAGACACCTAGGGGAGACTGGGGCTGTCCTATTGGGAGGGATGATTATGGGCCAGGACAGCCTGGAGGCAAGAGGTTGAATTAAACCTCTCTTCACTGAGTATTATTACAGGGTCAAAGAATTATAGACCTTAGTGACCATCTAATCCATCTCTTTGTTCTATAGTCGGGGAGACAGAACCACCACAGGGGAAGTGACTGGCCAAAGTCACAGAGATAATAAGGGGCAAGGCTGGAACTCTGGGCTCCAAGTCCAGAATGATTTTCCACATTCCAATGATACCCCCAGACTCAGAGCCACTTCCTAGATGCTGAATCCTGCACACCCTTTATCTCAGTATGGTTTAAAGTCTCAAGTTCTGGACTTCGAGTGAGAAAGAACTGAGTTCAAATCTTGGCTCTGTGTGCTGTGTGACTGTGAGTGAGCAACTTCATCTTTCTGAGCTTCAGCCTCGTCTCTAAAATGACAACAATAATACCAGTAGTATCTGCCTCACAGGGCTTTTGAGAGGAGAAGAGGTATGCAAAGTGCTTTTAAAGCTGAAAGTATCAGCTGTTATAGATAGGTGCAAATCAACTAATCAACAAATATCTTTTAAGTGGTTATGACATGCCAGGTAAAACGTAGATGCTGGGAATACAAAGAGAAAAATAAATAGTCCCTGACCTCAAGGAGCTTACCCTCTAATAGAAGAAACAATGTATACACATTTTAGTACTTAAAAATATGGACAAAGTAATTCAATCCAATAAACATTTATTAAGCACCTACTATATGTCAGGCACTGTGTTAAGCACTGAAGTACAGAAACAGGCAAGAATAGGGGTAGGAGGGGAGGACACCAGACAGAGGAGCAGATGTAGAGGGGAGTGAGCCAGAGACCAGCTTCAGCCCTCTAGGAAGGAAGGCATTGGGAGGAGTTTGGTATTCTGCCCTCCAATCAAAGGGGAGAGGAGGGAAGGAGGTGCTGTCATTCAAGGTAGCACCTGAAGAGGGGGGGGGGATGCTATCAGCTGGCAAGCCCAAGGAAGGCCTCGTGCAGGAGGTGTGCTTGAGGCGAGCTTTGAAGGAAGCCAGGGATTTTGTAAGAGGTGGTGGTAAGAAAGGAGGTGCATCCATGGCATGAGAGATGTTACACATCTGATCATCTTCCCCACCAAGAAAACCTCCCCGGTGCCAGCTGACCCTGGAAACCATGGCAAAGGCAAGCATCAGCTGTTTTCTCCCAAAACATGATCTAACTCTTCATCAACAGCAGCAGCAAATGCCTGCCGGGCACCTGTGTGCACTGGCATTCTACCAGTTGTGAGAGGGGTGTAGTTCAGATAGGGTAGGATGCCTTCCCTGCCTTTGGTGGGCTTTTAGATTTCCAGTGGAATTTTAGATTCCAGCTTTTAGATTTTCCTCCCCAGCAGACATCCAATGCAACAAGCATTTATTAAGCACCTACTGTATTACAGTTGCTGTATTAGGTGCAGGACACAAAGACAAAATTATAAAACAATCCTTGTCTTCAATGAGCTTTAATTCAATGAAATAGACCGCGTATGACAAAAGATAAATCATAACAATGGGTGTCAGAGACTGAAGTCGGGAGAGGAGAAAGGGGATCAATGCCCTGAGGAGACACTGGGGGCTGGGGCTGACAGAGAAGGTAGGACTTCCTTCGAGCCTCGAAGACTGTATAGGTTTTGAAAAACCAGAAAGAAGGGTTTGGTCTTATAGCATTGTCGTCTTGGAAGCTGAAGGGTAAAGGAAAGATGGCAATGTATTTTTAATATTCCCAGCAGCCAAAATGTGTTTTTAATAACTGTCTACCAAAGCTCTTTTCTGGACATCTGTGAATCAGGTTGGACCGAACTGCAGATCATAGTGTGAAGGATAAATCAGAAGGGAAAAAAAATCTCCCAGGGACATCTTTCCTAGAGCCAGTGCGTCAGGTGCATAATCACAATGTTGATTTCTTCTGGGGGAGCAGACCTATGACTTCATCATGGTAGGGATTTCCCAGCATGGAAACTCATTCTACTGATCCCATCGATGACTTGTGAGTAAGGTATAGTGTTCATGTTTCTTAGGACACTGACGGTTTAAATGCATTTCCCATGGTCAGAGAGTTCGTAAGTGTCTGACACTGGATTTGAACTCAGGTCTTTCTTACTCTAGGCCAAGAGCTGTACTGGTACACACGCTGCTAACTCCTCAGACCAAAAAGACATATTTGCAAAGCACTTAGCACTTTTCTGGCATATAGTAGGCACCATATAAATGCTTATTCCATTCCATTGCACATGATTTAAACCCAAGTCTTTCTGACTCCAAGAAGCTTTGCTGCCTTTTATATAATACTTTAGAGTTTACCAAGAGACAAGAAAGAGATGAGAAGCTGTGAGAGATAGTAGCCCATTCACTAACGGCTATTTGGGCTAACATTGGTATCTTCTCTGTCTGCTCTTCAGTCATTTCAAGTCTTTGTGACCCTATTCGGGGTTTTCTTGGCAAAGATACTGGAGTGGTTTGCCACTTCCTTTTCCAACTCATTTTACAGATGAGGAAACTGAGGCAGACAGGGTGAAGTGACTTGCTCAATGTCACACAGCTTGTAAGTGTCTGAGTCTGGATTCAAACTCAGGAAAATGAGTTTCCTGATTCCAAGCCCAATGTTCTATCCATGAGGAAACTGAGGCAAATAGTGTTAAGTGACTTGCCCAGGGTCACACAGCCAGTAAGTGGCTGAGGCTGGATTTGAATGCAAGAAGATGAGTTTTCCTGATTCCAAGCCCAGTGCTGTATCCATTGCACCACCTACCTGCCCCTATCGACATTTGCTATTTGGGCTTATGTTGGTGTCTTGTCTAGGGTCCACTCAGAGAAGAATAGCTTAAAGGCACCTGAGAAAACCCACTGAGCAGGGGGAAATGCAAGATGGAACCAGAAGGAAGTAAAAAGTTCAACTTTTAAAAATTTTTTATGTTTATTTTTAACATTCTTGTTTTAAAAGTTTTGAGTTCCAAATTATCTTCTTCCCTCCTGTTCCTTCCTCGCCCATTGAAAAGACAAGTGACATGATAGATGAGCTTTTTTTAATGAAGGATCTAGAAGGGACTAAAAATAGAAGCCAGTGCTATCCAGGCTGTATTGAAACGATTCCAAGTCACCTCTGGATACGTCTATGTTTGCTTCCTTGCTAGAGGCACTTGTCAATGCCGCATAGGTGAAATGAGACGATCTCAAACCAGCGTGAGGGATACCTTTCTGTGCTCTGGCTTATTATGTAAAATGAGAATTCCCTAGAGAGGATGGAAAAAAACCACGTCTGGGAAGAAAACCAGGAAATAAAAAATTCTGGGGAAGCTGGGGAAGAAAATGGAAATGAGGATCAAAAGTTTAGTGAGTGGGCTAATATGGCACAGAAGGAGGAGGTGCAGTCCTCAGCACATTGGCACGAAGCTTTTCCCATTTAGAGAAACTTCGGACTTTCTCTGGACTCTGGAGAAACAACATCTCAGCAATGAGAGGAGAAGCTACCGTGTTGGGGTGCTTAGTGACTCCCTGCTGAGAGCTCACATGGCCCATAGGGTCAGGGGCTAAGCCTTGAACTACGCCCAGAATATAACCAAGAAATTCTTTAGATCTGCTGAATATGCCAATATCACCTGATACCATTCTGGTGATTTCATGCAGGTGAATAAATGAATGAACATTTATTGTGACTACGATATTCCAGACATATACAAGGCAGTCTAGGGATACAGAAATAAAAGTGAGACAGTCCCTGCCCTCAAAGAGCTTACATTCTAATATTCAGCTACAACATATGTAGGGGAATGGTTACCAGAGACTGGAGTGTGAGCCTAAGGAATCACAGGGATGGGGAGTTGGCAGCTGGGGGAGCAATGGATTTAACTAATAATTCTGGTTACGTGTAGTATGCCAAGGGTAAATTTAAACTCCATTCTTTAAGAAGGCATTTTATTTATAGCTTACTACAATCCCACATCTCTTAGGATTTAAGGTTTTAGGATGAATTCCTTTCTTTTTTGCCATTAAAAATGGTAATCAATCAAAAAAATTTTAAGTAGCCTAAAGTAAGGAAGCCCCTGAGTTCAAATCCATCCTCAAACATATACTAGTGGGCAAGTCACTGAAATTCTATTTGCCTCATCTGTAAAATGGTAATAATAATAATAGCATCTACCTCAAAGACTTATTGTAAGGATTAAATGAGATAATTTTAAAAACACTTAGCCCAGTGCCCAGCACACAGTCGGCACTATATATTTATTCCCTTCACATAAAGCAGTAAATTGCCCCATCATTTCTGGTAGCAATGATTCTTGAATTACTGTTCCCAAAGCCAGGCAAGAAATAGAATAGACCAGATCCCATGTTGCGATATGATCAAGGCATCAGAGCAGATAATAAGATGCCCACACCGGGTAGTTCCTAGTGATTTGAAGCATGGTCAGGCTGGCTAGATATAATGGATTAGGGGCACTCACCCCCCAATCAGGACATCTCAGCCCCAGGGTGGCATGCCCAAATTGAGTGGATTAATTCTCCCAAAGCGAAGGTGTGTTTCTGGTCCAGGTCCCAAGAGTGATGAATGATACCACCAAAAGAAATCCTGAGAATATCTCCAAGGACAATAAAGTCCCAGGCAGGAAACTAAAATACCATGTTTTTTATTGCTTCTTTTTATTGATAGTTGAGTATTTAAGAGAGGAAGGAGAATAGTGGTACTGAAACTTTCCTCTCCAAAGTTACCCAGGACATTTTAATTGCTTGGTTCAGTGGTCTTTTCTCAGTCCTCATCCTTCCTGACCTCTCCGTGCAGCCTTCAGCACTGGTGACCACCTGCTCCTCCTGGACACTTTTCCTCCCTGGACTTTTGTGGCACTGCTCTCTCCTGCTTCTCTTCCTGTCTTTCTGACTGCTCCATCACTTTGCTGGATCATCATACATCTCCTCCACTCCCCTCTGGCTCTGTCCTGGACACTCTCTCTCTCTCTCTCTCTCTCTCTCTCTCTCTCTCTCTCTCTCTCTCTCTCTCTCTCTCTCCTCTCTCTCTCTCTTCTCTCTCTCTCTCTCTCTCTCTCTCTCTCTCTCTCTCTCTCTCTTCTCTCTCTCTCTCTCTCTCTTCTCTCTCTCTCTCCTCTGTCTCTCTCTCTCTCTCTCTCTCCTCTCTCTCTCGTCTCTCTCTCTCTCTCTTCTCTCTCTTCTCTTGCTCTCCTTCCTTGTCTCTCTGTCTCATCCTCTTCCCTCCCCACTTTCGCTCTTGCTCTCGCTCTCACTCTTCGTTTCCCTCTCATATCATAGCTCCAGTATGTTCAATTATCATCTCTATAGCGACCATTCCCAATCTCCATATTCAGCCCTTCTCTCCCCTGAGCTCTGGCTCCACATCGCCATCGGCCCTACTGGACATCTCCATCTGAATATCTCACGGGGATATAAAACCCAACATAATGAAAACATTGTTCTTCATCATCCTCCCCAAAACCAAAACCAAACAGAACAAAATTTTTAAAACTACCCCTCTTCATAATTATTTCAGTAGTGGCCATGCCCTGTCGGCTTACCAATCACTGAGGTTCGCAACCTCAGAGTCATAATGAAATCCTGCTTCCTCACCCCAGACCCATCAGTTTCAAAGCTTTGACTATTCTATCTCATGGGATCATAAGTCTGAAGCCAGAGTGGACCCTTGAGGCCACTGAGTACAGCCTCTTAATTTTACAGATGAGGAAACTCAGGCACAGAAAAGTGAAATGATTTACCCAGGGTCACATAGCTAGTTATCATGAGAGGGTGGATTTGAAGCCAGGTTTTCCTGCACTCCTTCCAGTATACAGCAACAACTAAAGTCCAACCTCTTCTCTGCGCTCACATAGCCACCCCCTAAGTTCATTGACTGTCAGTTGAACCATTGGAGAAGCCTTCACACTGGTCTCTCCCATTTCCAAATCATCTGCTGCACAGCTGCTAAAATGTTATTTCTAAAGCAAAAAGAAGTTTCTATAGCTCCCCATTCCCATGTGGATAAAATGCAGACTTCTCTTTTTAACTCCCAAAACCCTTCCCAGTCTGACTGCAGCCAGCTGATCGTGTATTACTTCCCCTGGGGCACTCCACATCCCAGCCAAACTGGGTTATTAGGTAAAGTCTTATGGTGGTGTTGTTCAGTCATTTTTCACTCGCGTCCAACTTTCCGTGACCCCATTTGGGGTTTTCTTGGCAAAGATACTGGAGCGGTTTGCCACTTCCTTCTTCTCCAGCTCATTTTACAGATGAGGAAACTGAGGCAAACAGCAAAAAGCCCCACCTCACCAAGTCTTGGTAAGAGTTACATATTTACATTCTTGCATTAAAAACTCACTTTAAAATTTGTGTATAACTCGTACTCTGTGCACTGAACATATAATCTTGTTTAGGTGCCATGATATCATATTGGGACCCCTTTCTCCAACACTGACACCCTCTGGAGAGATGAAAGGGTGCATGAGACACCATCTAGGACGCAGCGCTGCCAGCCTTGTAACACAGATTCACCCACGCCAATCTTTTCAGTGTTCTACATGACTCAGATCACAGGCAGCAAAATCAGCAGTCCAACACAGCGCATGAGACTCCTCCAGCAAGGTACTCAGCTCACTTTCTCAGAAACCAGAGAACAGCTGAACCCAGAGCTGGGACACTGCTTTGCTGTGATGAGATCCTCCATGACTTTTATTTCCCTCCTCCCACAGTTAAAATGATTAACAGTGTCAAGGCAACCTCAGTCATAAGCAATAAACCTCTGCCTTTCCCAGCTTTCATATGTTGGCTACGGGTATTCCCAGTATGAGGGAGGGATGGAGTACAGGGCACAACAAATGTTTCCATCCTTCCTAGATTATGCCATTCTTGTCATATTTGTTATCATGATGATGATGATGATGACGTCTGGATCTGTGATTTCAGTAATGAAAAGTCAATATAGAATATTAATAATGATGAAAGTCAACATAGAATATTAATAATAACCAACATTTATATAGTGTTTTAAGGTTGGCAAAGCACTTTTCTTCAGAAAGAGAGTATGCTGTGCTACTAAAGAGGAAAGACTTGTATTCAAATCTGGCATGCAGTGTTTACTACTCATGCAATCACAGGCAAGTCATATATCCTCTCAGAATCTCAGTTTCATGCTCTACAAGATGAGGAAAATAATTTCTGTACCACCACAAGAATGCCATATAAGAAGCAAATGAGATAATGTCTATGAAGTGTTTTGTAATTTTAATGCACTATAGTAATGTCAGATACTATTATTATATGCACCTGTGTGGACATCAACATGTCTGAAGGAGGAAGCATGGTGGAGAACATTTGGATGAAGGTAAAAAGAAACACTCAAATTATTTTAAAGGAGAGCAGTATAGACCAGCAAGTCAGGTGGAAGATGTGGATGATTCTTTCCTTAAAGAGTTTACAAAACCAACCCAGATGAAAGATAATATTTAGGTAATATACATTATGGCTAGAGAAGATTTACAGCCAACATACCTGAGTTTGAGCCCGCCCCCCAGATTCTCACTAGCTACATAATAATGGGCCAGTAAGTCATTTAACCTCTCAGAAAGTCTTTGTTTTCTCATATTAAAAGTGGGATGGTGATACCTGTAGTACCTCTTACCAGACTGCTTATGAGGATCAGAGGAGATAATGTTTTTGAGTCTTTTTTAAATTGTAAAGGGCTATACAGGGTATCACACAAACACTGGTATAGCTTTAAGCTTTTAAAAGCATAAAGCTGCTCTAAGACTTTTGGGGCACCCTGTGAAACTGTCTGCCCTAGTTATTATTATGTGAATCTATAAGGACATATGCTATCCTGAAGAAGAGAACATGGTGGAGAATATTCAGATGAAGGTAAAAAGAAAGAGTATCTTTTAGGAATGTATTATGAACCATCCCATCAACCAACCAGAATCTATGAAGAAGCTAGCATCAACAGACGTAGTACTAGGTGGCAGTGATTATTATCGTTCAATAATTTCAGTCCTGTCTGGCTCTTCATGATGCCTTGGGGGTTTTCCTGGCAGAGATACTGCAGTGGTTCACCATTTCCTTCTCCAGCTGATTTTACAGATAAGGAACTGAAGCAAACAGGCTTGAATGACTTGCCCAGGGTCACACAGCTGGTGTCTGAGGCCAGATTTAAACTCAGGTCTTCCCGACTTCAGGTCCAAGCGTTATCCACTGCACCGCCGAGCTGCCCACTAAGTGCTGGAGCTACAAAGACAAAAACTGAGCAGTCCCTGCCCTCAAGGAGCTTACTTTCTTTGAGAGGAAACACAGTGCCTACCTAGCATGTAGTAGGTGCTTAATAAATGTTTACTGATAAATCAATTGATGTTTACCTATAAGTAGATTTGAGCTATATAAAAAACAAATCTCAGGTGATTCCAGGGTAGGGGGAATCATTAGCTGTTGGAGGAATTGGGGGAAAGCCTCACATGGGGGAGGCACTTGACCTAAGTTTTGAGGAAACCAGGGATTCTAGGAGTCAGAAGCTCTATGTGACAGCTTGGGGTGTTGTATGTGAGGGAGTAAACAGATCACTTTGACTGGACTAGAAAGTATGGGGAGGGGGCGGGGTGATACGTAGCAATCCTGGAAAGGAGAATTGGAGCCAGCTTGTAAAATGCTTTAAATGCCAAAGAGAGAATCTGAGAAGTAATATGGAGCCGCTGAAGTTTATTAAGTAGGAGAGTGACAGCACTTTGGCAGTTGTGCGAAGGATGGGTTTGAGAAGGAGAGACAAGAGGAAGGGAAGCCCATTAGGAAGCAACAGAAAAGCTCTGCAAAGAAGCAATGAGGACCAGAACCATGGTGGTGGCTGGGTGAGGAGAGAGAGAAAAGGGCAGCTGATAAAACTATTCTGGAGATGGGACCAACAAGACTTGGCAACCAGGTTACTATGGGACCCAAGGAAGGGAGAGCAAGGTGGAGGATGTGGATCATGTTTTCCTAGGAGCATTTATAAAACCAGGCTAGAAATATACGTGTGGATGCATAGTTTTATACATGAGTGTGTAGTGTGTGTGTGTATAATATGTATGTGTGTATACATGTGTGTATGACCATATGCACATGTGCACGTGTGTGCACATGTGTACTTGTGTGCACGCATATGCATAGGCACAATATGCATTGTACATTGTGCATGTATACATAATATGTATGTATACATGCATGTTTTGTGTGTGGGTACATATGTACGGTGTATGTATGTCTA
This sequence comes from Phascolarctos cinereus, assembly GCF_003287225.1. Taxonomy (NCBI): domain Eukaryota; kingdom Metazoa; phylum Chordata; class Mammalia; order Diprotodontia; family Phascolarctidae; genus Phascolarctos; species Phascolarctos cinereus. Next base: position 25,559,871 of record NW_027555625.1, on the reverse strand, counting down.
TATGTGTGCACATACCTATATGTGTACATATACAGGTTGTATACATGCATGTGTTTATAAGTACATGTGTATATATACATGTGCATGTTTGTGTTGTGTGTATGTGCCTGTGTGTGTGTATGTATATATATATACACTATATGTGTGTATATATGCATGTGTGTATATTCTTCTTTGCTTCTTTCCAAGGCTATTGCAATTGCTTCCTAATAGGTCTCTCTTCCTCTAATCTCTCCTCTTTTTTTAAATTTTTTTAAAATTTTTAGGCAATTGGAGTTAAGTGACTTGCCTAGGGTCACACAGCCAGTACATATCAAGTGTTTGGTCTGAGGCCGGATTTAAACTCAGGTCCTGCTGACTTCAGGGCTGGTACTCTATCCACTGAGCAACCTAGCTGCCCTGATTTCTCCTTCTCAAACCCATTCTTCACACAACTGCCAAAGTGCCATCATTCCCATGTGCATATTTATATATTATATATGTATCTATATGTATATATATATATATATATATTATATATATATATATATATATATAGAGAGAGAGAGAGAGAGAGAGAGAGAGAGAGAGAGAGAGAGGAGAGAGTAGTAATATATAGGAGTAATATGTGTGTATACATATGTAACAAGGGCTTCAAGTAACCCAAAAAACCTCGTTGGAAAAATGAATCTACAGATAGCAAAGCACCTGATGAATTCTCTTCTTGCTTTGCTGAGAAGTTAATCTCTCATAAGGTAGGGAAAGCAATGAATGAGACTAATACTCTATGTTTGTTTTATTTTTAATTAATAAGGAGAAATCAGCTAGTGAGGTGGAAATGACAGAAAACTAGCAGTGAAATTGATGTTTCTGCTAGACAAAAAGGGAAATACTGAGCACAGTCAGATGGGGAAAGAGAAGGGAAGGAAACAAGCATGTATTAAGCACCTACTATGTGCCAAACACTATGCGAAGCCCTTTACGAATATTATTTCATTTGCTCCTCAAAACATGCCTGGGAGGTAGGTGCTATTATTGTCCCCATTTTACAGTTAAGGAAATTGAAGCAGGCAGGAGTTAAGTACTTGCCCAAGGTCATACAACTAGTAAGTAACTGAGGCCAAATTTGAATTCAGGTCTTCCTGCCCAGCACTCTGTGCAATATGATACCCCCTAGCTGCCTCATGGGTATCCTATCCATGGTACATATCCAAGCCTTTAAGAAAACTAATTTCAAAACGCTCAAGGAAAAGAAGTAGGTAGTATGATATAGTGAAAAGAGTACACACTATAGAGTCAGAGGTCCTGGATTCAAGTCCTATCTCTGACTACCTGTGTGACCTTAAGCAACTCATTTAAGCTCTGTCTGCCTCAGTTTCCTCATCCATAAGATGAAATATTTAAACTCAACATCCTCTAAAATCCCTTCTAGCACTAAGGCTGAGCCTCTGAGCTGAGATTCTGGAAGGGAAAATGAGCCAAAACGGATGAGAAGCTCTCAAGAATAAAATTCTAACAATCCAGCATTGGAGGAAGCACCTAGAGAGAGTAATCAGACTCGGCAGTGAGTGCGGATTGTTTAAAGACATGTAACAATTTGGAAGCAATGAGTCATCACCTAGGCTGGCATGGACAGTTAAGAAAAATATTAGGAAAAGTCAAACCCAAGATGAATCGGTGAGGTTGGTGGGGAAGATGCTAGAGACAACAACATGGGAGAGCTTGCTTGAGTTTAGGTTGAGAAGAGGAAAGGGAAAGAGGAAATCTCCTGCTTGAGGGAAATGGAACCTTGTTGAGTGAAATACCAGTGACAGGGAACAGAATAAAGGACAGCCACTAAACCACATATTAGCTGTGCTTTTTCCACTAAAGACAGTGGTCTTCAGATTGGAAACAGCAGAACAAAAGTGCTTGAAAGAGACTTTTAAGTCCTAGATAAGACAGCACCTGCCTGTATCAGATGCATTCAGCTTTCCTGACTCAAGCAAATTATTCCATAGAATAGTAGACAAATTCACATATGTGATTCCAGAGAATGGTAAAATTGTCAGAAGAGGGGAAATAAACAAAAATCTCCTTTTTTTAAAGAAAAAGAAGACTGGGAATCTTAACAGAGATCCCTAGAAAAAAATGTTCTAGAACCCAGTATTGGAGATAGTTTGTGAGCACTGAGAAAAGAAAGCAGTGATCACCAGAAGCTAATTTGTGTTGACTCAGAACCATGGAGTCATCCTTGAATTATTACCTTCTTTCACCCTCCAGACCCAGTCAGGTGCCAAATCTTGGTTCTGCCTCCACAACATCTCTCATATCCATCCTTTTCTCTCTACTCACGTAGCTATCACCTGATTTCAGGTTCCAATCACCTCTTGCCTCAACTATTGCAACAGCTTCCTCATTGGACTCCCAGCTTCCCATATCCATCTTCCGTACATAATAATAATAGCTAGCATTTCTGTAAAGTTTTGATATTCTCAAGGTGCTTTATAAATATCTCATCTTATCCTCACAACAACCCTGGAAAGTAGGTGCTATTATTATCCCCATTTTGCAGATAAAGAAACTCATATTCCTAAAGTACATTTCTGGGTAGTTGACTTCTCCACACAAGAATCTTCAGTGGGTTTCTCTAGGATAAAATACAGATTCCTCACCTTAGCATTTAAAGACCTTCACTGTCTATTTCAAGCTTACCTTACAATCTTTTTGTACAATAATGCCCTTTGTGCATTCTGTGTTCCAGCCAATTACTGTTCCTCAAACTCAACATTCAATCTCCCACACTTTACACAGAACATCACCAACATCAAGTGTGCATTCCCTCCTCACCTCTGCCTCTTAAAAATGTAAACTTCCTGAAGACTCCACTGTAGAAAACCTTTCCTGAAGCCCCTAACTGTTAAGCCTCTCCCTGTTCAAATGATCATGGATGTGCTCATCTATTTGCACATTGTATCCTCAACTCAGTAAAAATAAAAGCTCCTCGAGGGCAGGGCTGGGGGAGGGAGAGCCATTTTCCTTTGAATCCTCAGTGTCCAAGTCTTGAACTTAAGTCTTGACAGGAATTGGATTGAACCTTCAGCCAAATTGATTTCATTTTCTTATTTAAGTTGGAAATGCTCTAAATGCAGTATCTATTAATTTCAGCAAGACATTTGACAAAATCTCTCTTAATAACCCTGAGGACATGATGTAGAAAGGCAATCTTAATGACAGTATGACTGGATGCATTGGTAGCTAGAGGGGCAGTGGCTAGGACACCAGACTTAGAGCAAAGAAAACCGGAGTTCAAATCCAGCCTCAGATACTTATCAGCTGTGTGACCTTAGGCAAGTCACTTAACCTCTGCCTGCCTCAGTTTCCTCATCTGTAAACAAGGATAATAATAGCACTTACTTCTCAGGCTGTTGTGAAGATCAAACAAGAGAGATGGTTGCCAAACTCTAAAGCACTATATGAATACTAGCTGTTATTATTAATTATTGTTGCTGATATTATTGTACTGTTTGCACAATTGTACCAAAAAGTGTTTGTTAGTGACTTGATAGCAGCCGTTTTTGTGACTTGCTAGCATGTTCTCTCCCAGGCCCTGTCTTGTCCTGATTATTATCAACAACTTGGGTGAAGACATAAATAACATAGTTGCTACATCTGGGGAAATAAAACAAAACTGGCATAGATAAATTATACTCTGGGTGAGTGAATCAGGATCTGAAAAGTCTGCAACAGGCCAGAACCAGGGGACAGGTGTGGCAAAATGAAATTTATGAGGGATCAATGTGAAGTCCTGAACTTAGGCTCAAAAATTCAAGTGCAGGATACGGAAGAAATAGCCAAGCGATTGCGAGATCATGCAGGAAAGACTGAAGGCTCTTAATTTACTACCAGTCCAGCACCCAGCACCAAACAAGTGCTTAATAAATTTTTTTTGAATTCAGGAAAACAGCGGGACATGCTTCCCAGGCAGCTAGGTGACACAATAGATAGAGCACTGGACTTGAAGTCAGGAAGACTTGAGTTCAAATCTGGCCTCAGATACTAGCTGTGTGACCTTGAGCAAGTCACTTAACCTCTGCTTGCCTCAGAGATAGCTAGGTGGTTCAGTGGATAAAGCACTGGACCTGGAGTCAGGAAGATCTGGGTTCCAATTCTGCCCCAGACACTTATTAAATGTGTGACTCTGGGCAAGTCACTTCATCTCTGTTTGCCTCAGTTTCCTCATCTGTAAAATGGAGAATATAATGGTACCTCCCAGGGTTGTTGTAAGGATAAAATAATATAACATATATAGCACTTTGTAATCCTTAAAGGGCCATATAAATGTGAGCTAGTACTATTATTATTATTAAGTGATTTATCCAAGGTCACACAGGTCATTAGTGGCAGGGCCAATATTCAAACTCAGGATTTCTGACTCTCTATCCCCATCACTGTATCACACTGCCTGGAACAAAGTGAATTTAATAAGGAAGCAAAAGAAAGGTACATATGCCACCAATCAGTCGGTCAACATGCATTTATTAAGTGCCACACTGTGCTAAGCCCTGGGGTTCAAAAGAGGGGCCAAAGAAAAACCCAAATCCTTCGGTTCCTGCTCTCAAATAGCTGGCTCGTTCCAAGTCTTTGTCTGTCCTGGCTATCACGTGGAAGATATATTCTGCTCAGTCTTTGTCCCACCAGAGGACCTGGGACGAATGAGCGGACGCTACAGAGAGGAGGGTTTGATATAACCAAATGATTGCCATCCACTGGAGATGTCCCAAAGTGGAATGGGCCGCCCCTGGAGATAGCAGGCGCCCCATCAGTGCTGGAGGCCTTCAGAGACTGGACGGCCACGGTTGGGTGTGTTATCACGAGGATTCCAGTTTCATAATGGATTGGACTGGCTGCTGCCATATTTCCTTCCAACTGAGTCTGTGACCCCGTGGAGTTACCAGGAGACAGATTTCAGTTCAACATAAGGAAGAAAGACTTGCGGCGGTTGGCTGTCCAGCAATCATCTGAGCTTGTCAAGAGAGCTCTCTCCTTGCCCCTGGAGGCGTACAACCATAGGCTGGCTGACCACTCATTGATCATGTCACAGAAGGCATTGATAGTTTAAGTAGGCAAGCGCTGGGCGGATGACCTCTAAGGCTCCACCCAAGTCAGAGATGCTACAACCCTTGTGAGCCAGGGAGTATCATGACCTCCATTTCACACGGGACTAAGCAGGTCCAGAGAGGTTAAGGAAGTGCCTGAGGACACACAGCAAATTAGTGGCCAAGCCAAGCCTAGAACCCACTCTTAGGCCAGTGGCAGCACAGTGGAGAGAAGGGGAGATTTGCTATTGGAAAGACCTGAATTCAAATTCTGCCTCAGACACTCTTCTGCAAAATGACCCCTAAAGTACTTTCCAGCCTTCATCTATGATCCTCTGATCAGACTCAGTTTTCCCATCTGTGAAATAGGAATAATAACAATAGTACCCCCCTCACAGGGTTGTTGTGAAGAGCAAATCAGATCCCAGATGCACAGCGCTTTGAAACCTTAAAGAGCTCTATGCATTCTCTTATTACTATGATTTCCGACCGCGAAGGAGAGCCCGTCTCCATGACTGGGGAAAAGCGAACCCTGTTCACCGCCAGCCTCCATCTCCATATCCAAGTCTCTCTCAGGAAATTCTTGCCTTGCGTCTAACCTCAGTCCCTCGGGATGCAGCCGAAGGCCCTGCATGGGAAGGCAAAGAGACCCTCAGACTGCTGGTTATGCAACCTGGGTCTTGGCCAAGAATTCGCTGTCCCATGGCAGAGTCATCACCCCAGCCCGGGCTGACTCAGTCAGCACAAGATTTCAGGGTGGGGTTTTTAAAACCACGATAGGGTTTTAATGGAATGAACCTCAGCCTTTTCAAAGATAAGACTCACAGCTGCTGCCAGGCCCTCAACACACCTTGCTGTTTTCTGGAGAGATGCTCTCTGGCTGAATGTGGTCACTGGGACAGGGATTTTCATATTTCTCTGAAATGGCAGGAGTAGTCCCTTGGAAAACTTGATACAATGTTCTTCTTGGACAACAGCATTCCACTGATGGCCCAGCTTCTAGAATTTTTCATTTTCCTCTATGCCTTTTCAGCCAAGCATGGAGTGTCCTCAGAAGGCATTGTTTTGTATTAGAGAAGAGAGTAGAAGCTAATCCACTCATTCCAATGATCTTTTAATAAAAATTAAATGTTTTTATTTGTATTTATGTACATAAATACATATATAGTGTTGTTCAGTCATTTTTCAATCATGTCCAACTCTTTGTGACCCCATATGGGGTTTTCTTGGCAAAGATATTGGAGGAGTTTACCATTTCCTTCTCCAGCTCATTCTACAGATGAGGAAACTGAGGCAAACAGAGTTAAGAGATTTGTCCAGGGTCACATAGCTAGTAAGTGTCTAAGGCCAGATTTGAACTTAGGAAGAGGAAAGCTTTCTGACTCCAGGCCTAGCACTCTATCCACTGTACCACCTAGCTGCCCATAAATTTATATATATTTAAATTTATAACTTGTAAAATAAATATATATATATATTTATAACTTATTATTAAGCACTATGCTAAGTGCTGAGGATACAAATGAAAGCAAAAACAATTCTTTCTCTCAAAAAATTTATATTCTATAAAAGAATACGATATGTAAACACTCTGGAGTCAAGAGGACCTGAGTTCAAATCTAGCCTCAGACACTTACTAGCTGTGTGACCCTAGGGAAGTCACTTAACTCCAATGCCTCCCTCCTGCAAAAAAAAAACAAAAACAAAAACAAAAACAAAAAACCAATATGTTAACACAACAGTAAATATATTAGAATTAGTGGAGGAAGGGAAAGGTATCATTGACTATGGGGGATCAGGAAAACCTTCTCTTAGGAGATGGTGCATGAGCCAAGGCTCTGTGGAAGGGAAGGATTCCAAGAGGAAGAGGAGGAGGAGGGAGACAAAAGCCTGGAGGCAGGAGGTAGAATATTGAATACAAGGAACAGCAAGTAAAGGTAGACTAGAGCCAAACTGTGAAGGATCAAACAGGGGGGCTGTGGTTTATCCTGGAGGCAATAGGGAGCCAGTGGACATGATTGAGGAGGGGAGTGATGTGGTCAGATCTTCATTTAAGGAAAATCACTTTGGCAGGATGGACAGGAGTAGGGAGAAACTTGAAGGATGAAAACCAATTATGAGGCTGTTTGCTGTTGGGCAAAAGGGGATGAAACCCTGGTAGTAGCTGTGCAAATGGAGAGAATGGGTCAGATGGATAGATGGCAAGATTTGATGACTGGCCAGATGTGTAGTGTGAGGGAGAAGGAGTCACTGAGGCTAATGCCAATGTGAGGAACCCAGGAGGCTGAAAAGATGCTGCCACCTTGGACAGAAATAGTGAAATTTGGAAGAGGGGAGAGTTTGGGGGGAAAGATGATAAATTCCATTTTGGACACGTTGAGTTTGAGGTGTTTCTGAGGCATAAAATCTGAAATGTTCAATAGGCAACTGGCAATTTGGGCATCTAAGTAGCACAGTGGAAGGAGCACCCAGGCCTGGAATCAGGACGACTCATGTTCCTGAGTTCAGATCTGGCCTTGGACACCTACTAGCTGTGTGACCCTGGGCAAGTCACTTCACCGTATTGGCCTCAATTTCCTCATCTGTAAAATGAGCTGGAGAAGGAAATGGCAAACCACTTCAGTGTCTTTACCAAGAAAACCCCAAATGGTGTCACAAGTTGAACATAACCGAAAAGAATGAACAACAACAACAAATTTGGACTAAAGCCAAGTGGGGAGTGTAGAGCCAGACGTAGAGATCTGTGAGTCATCTGTATAAAGATGCCATTAAACCCAGGGGAGTTAATAAGGTTACCCGAAGGACATGAGGAGAGAAGCAAGAGGGCCCAGGGCAGATCCTGGGAAATGCCCACAGTCAAGGGGTGCAGTGGACATGATGAGCTAGCAAAGAAGATGGGAGGAGTGATGGAACAAAGAGGAAGTCAGTCAGGAAAGAGGAATGTCAAGAAAGCCAAGAGAGGAAGAGCTGAGAAAGGACCATCAGACTGAGGCAGCAGGAGAGCACTGGCGACTTTGGAAAGAGCGTTTCCGTTGAAAGATGAGGCCAGGAGCCAAATTACAGCAGGCTGAAGAATTAATGAAACAGGAAGAAATGGAAGTGGAAAATGCAGACGGCTTTTGTCAAGGATGTATATGTTCCTTCTAATCATGGAGATTGTAGTGCCCCATACCTGCCCATTGGCTTGTCCATACTCTCAGGTTCATGACAGGGAGTCTACCTACCATCTTGGGGGCATTCCTTGCTTTCTCTTAGTATGAAAAGGCTACCAACGGAGTCCACAAGCTGTCCACTGGCTATCCTTTGCTCTTGCCGCATTCTTTTTGTCTTATGAATGGCTTTGATGACACCCTTTGCTCCTGTTCATTTGCAGAGTTCCTCATTGGTTATATGCTGCAGGCCACCCACACCCATCATACACCTCTCCATCATTTGCTGGGAAACACTCATCTTCAGTTCTCCAGGGGGGGAGGGAGGAATTCCCTTATTCAAAATAATACCAATAAAATATTGGCATTAAAAATTCAAGGCTTTCTTCCAGAGAGAAACTTGGGGTTCATTAAAAGAACTTGGCAATTTTCAGAAGCTATCAAGAACCTTTTCTTCCTTCTTTTCAGTTTTAAGCCCAACTCTTTTTTAAATTACTTTTTCTCAATAACATGTAAAAAAAATTTAAACATTCCTTTTTAAAAATTTTGAGTTCTAAATTCTTTCCCTTCCTCCTTCCCTCCCTTCCACTAAAAAGGCAAACAATTTAATATAGATTATATATGTAAAGTCATGCAAAACATATTTCTATATTATATGTGGTGCAAAAGAAAACACAGACCAAAAAAAAAAGAAGAAAAATAAAGAAAGCTTTAAAAGTATGCTTTGATCTGCATGTAGACTCCATCAGTTCTTTCTCTGAGATAGATAGCATCTTTCATTATAAGTCCTTCAGAATTGTCCTCCATCATTGTATTGCTGAGAAAAAGCTAAGTCATTCACAGTTGATCATCCTACAACATTGCTGTTACTGAGCACGATGTTGTCCTGGTTCTGCTCACTTCACTTTATGTAAGTTTGTATGAGTCTTTCCAGATTTTTCTGGAAGCATCTTGCTCACTATTTCTTAAAGCACAATAGTATTCCATCCCAATAATATACCACAGCCATTCCCCAATTGATGGGCATCCCCTCAATGTGCAATTCTTTGCCACTACTAAAAGAGTTGCTATAAATATTTTTGTATGTGTTGGTCCTTTTCCTTTTTCTTTGATATCTTTGGGATACAGAACCAAGAGTGGTGTTGCTGGGTCAAAGGGTATGCATGGTTCCATAGCCCTTTGGGTAGAGTTCCAAATTATTGAGCCCAACTGTTATCCATCTTGCCTGAAAGCTATCCAAGACCTTCAAGGGCTCTGTGGATCCTAGATTAAGAACTGCTGTAGAATAATGGGTCTTTCCAACAGAAAGTGCCCCTAAGATGACATCAAGGGCTTTGTTTAGATCTTGTCTTTGCCTCAGTCACTAAGGTCCTGGGGGAAGGGATGTCCTTATGTCCCCAGAACTGAGAGCAGTGCCTAGCATCCAGGAAATGCATCATCAATGCTTGTTGGTTCATAGATGGTAGATGCACATTGGATCAGCCTTTGGCTGAATCACTTAAACTCTCCAGGAACAGCAGTGACATACCCAGGCTTGCCTCCTTCACAAAGTGAAGATGAGAGGTGTGTGTCACTATGTCTCAGGGAAAGCTGCCTGGAGGCGGCAGCACTGGAGTTAGATCTGGAAGAAAGAGAAGGCTTTCAGAGAGGAGAAGGGGAGGAGTGTTCTGGACCTGGGGTGAGGGCACAGAAATAGGAAAGGGGGTCAGCTAGCTGAAACAGAACGACGTGGAGACCCGCTAGTGGGGCACTGTCCTCCACCCAGGGCAGGATCAGAGAATCACAGAGTTAGATTGAGAAGGGTTCTCAGAGGCCATGTAAGCCAACCCCTTAATTTACAGATGAGGAAATAGGCACAGAGAGGTCTTAAGATCACATAGTTAGGAAGTGTCTAGGTGGGATTTGAATTCAATTCTTTCTGACTCCAAGTCACATATACTTATCTACTCTTTCTGCCATCACACTACCTACTATCCAACCCCATATCTCTAAGAGAAGAAGGAAGGTAGACTGCAGGTCTCAGGTCTAGGGATTGGAAACAGGCATGGGTACCTAAGTAGTTAGGTGGGCAGTGGATAGAGTGTCAGGCCTGGAGTCAGGAAGACTCTTCCTCCTGAGTTCAAATCTGGCCTTGACACTTCCTAGCTGTGTGACCCTGGACAAGTCACCTAACCCTGTTTGCCTCAGTTTCCTCATATGTAAAATGAGCTGGAGAAGGCAAACCACTCCAGTATTTCTGTCAAGAAAACCCCAAATGGGATCACAAAGAATCAGACCTGACTGAAATGACTGAACAACAACATAGGGACCTAAGGAGATACTGTCCCTCCAAGGCGGGACATAGCAATGGGATCAGGATCAGTACATCTCCTGAATAGCCCACAGACCACCAGGGTATTAGATTGTACTTCTCTGGACCATGAGGGAGCCATTCTTGGACTTCACTTTTCTTTTTTCTTTTTTCTTTTTTTTTTTTTTTTGCTTTTTGGTGAGGCAATCAGGGTTAAGTGACTTGCCCGGGGTCACACAGCTAATAAGTGTCAAGTGTCTGAAGTCAAATTTGAACTCAGGTCCTCCTGACTCCAAGGCTGGAGCTCTATCCACTGCACCACCTAGCTGCCCGGCCTCACTTTTCCAAGGAGGAATTATACTTCTCTGGACTTTGTTCCAGGTTGGGGAGAGAGACTTCAAGTTTCCTACTGGGTTAGACTCTCAATAAAGAGTAGACAAACTTGAGGAGTTCTGTGAATAAATGAATGATTGAATGAATAAAAAGGCATTTATTAACAGCTTACAGTATGCCAAGCACTGTCCTAAAATCTGGAAATACAAACATAAAAACAAAGAGGGTCTTGCCTTCAAGGAGCTTATGTTCTAATGGGGGAAACAACATACATGGGAGAGTGATGACCAGAAAAGAATGCTTTCATTCAGAAAGTTAAAGGGGTAGCAAGTGGTGCTACAGGGGAGCAGATTGACATAACCCATCCAGGAGCAATGGCAAATTTGATTTGATCATGGTTTGTAGTTCCAGAATGGGGGGAGGGCAGGAAAGGGTGATTGCAACAGTAAGGCCAAGATGAGGGAGTAAAGTAAAATATGGCAGGGACTTCCCTGAAAATAAACATCTACCATGTCCTAGGTATCGAGGAGAGGGAGTCACCAATCGAGAGAGCTGGGCCCAGACAGGAAGTTCCTCTAGGGCATGATGTCTGGTATCCATGGCAACGTGGTCAGTGAGGATGGTATGAAGGAGGTGGCCAAAGAGGAGGAAGCTAGAGAGAGATTGCTCCTACAGACCAGCATGACCTCATGCAGAGGACAGCCAAGAAACAGCCATGTCCTAGGAAGTAATTGTCAGACCATGATGTGCCCATGAAAGGGAGCACCTCAAGGCCCTTGGGCCTCTAGGGAGAGGGTCCACGCTGCTCAGGGTCAGAAGATTCCCTGCTCCACACCATGTTCGGGCCAAGGAAAAGGGTCAACATAGCTCCCACGCAGCCCCAGAGCAAGGAGAAAGTCATCCTGTAGAGCATGATTGGTTCCTGCCCCTTCCCAACAACCCCATTAGTCCCCAGTGCCAGACTCCCTCATGGTGGCTCCACTCACATGGAATTTGGCTCAAAAGCAGAAGGCATGAATATTGTCCTGAACTCTTCAGGGAGGTTCTTTTTCTCAGGCCCACTCGAAGAGTGACACCGTGGATTATTTTCATCAAAAGGACTGTGCCGCCGGAGGAAATACTGCAGTGAGACCAAAATGCCAGTCCCATCACCAAACAACATTTTTCCACTTGGCGCCAGTGCCTGTCCCGTTAGTCAATGTCCCCGGGTGACTTCCAATTCAAACAGGACCTCGGTTCATAACAACAACATCATAGAGTTTCTTTTCTGCAGCTGGGTCCTCAGCTGCCAGCCCCAGTTTGAAACCATAATGGGACCTGGATCCCAATCTCCCCTTCGGACCTCCCGGGCAAACACTCATCTGTGTCCCTGTAGATGTCGGAATAATAGCTGGCAAGGAATCCTGGTGCTTTGAGGTTTGCATTCATTATCATGCTAAGAGTTTGAAGGCAGCTGGGTAAGGCTGGTAGGGACAGGATGACAAATAAGGAAACTGAGGCTCAAAGAAGGGGATTAGTCTGCCACCTATTTCCCATTGGGCAGAGGCCCCAGCACTAGCACCCCAACCACCCTACTTCCAACCAATGTCTTGGTTTCCTGGGGATGTCCCACTGTAGCAGCATGGTATAGTTGAAAGAATTTGGGCTTTATAGACAGAGGACCCTGGTTTAACCCCAGCTCTGGAGCTCTGGAGTCTATGCTTCCTTCAGTTTCCTCAACTATAAAAAAGGCATTGGATTAGAAGACTTCTAGGACGTCTTCTGGCTCTGATTCTAGGATACTAACATGAGTCCTTCTGTGCCGTATCTTCCTGTATGGGTGGGTGCTTCGGCCACTTCAGTTAACTCTTAGTAGTGAATCAAGAGGCATCTGCAGTCATCCTGATCTAGATCTTGCCACTGGACCAGATGGTTCCAGAGGAGAGAGTGAGGCTGGTGGCTTTGCCCAGCCCTGCCTCACTTAAATCCAATTCACTTACAAGTCATGGCATCACCTCCCTGATGTCGTGGTCCTCCTCAAGAATGAAGGACAAACAACAATAACAACAGTAGTGAACCCGGGCATCCCAGTCCCCTGATTCTCTGTCACACTCCAGCCACCTTCCTGCCACTTCAGAAGTGCCTTCTCCTCCTCCTCTACCCACAGCCCCACCCCCTAGCCAACGTCTTACTCTAGGAACAGTAGTCAGATCAACACTGCCATTCCTGGGAAGGATGTACCAATCAAATACAAAGGACTCCACTGACTTTCCCTGGGACTGGCCATTCCCCATGTGTGCTGTGTTTCTCTAGCAGAGAAGCTCCCTGAAGGCAGGGACAATCTTGCTTTTTTGTACTCATGTCTCCTACTCTTATCTCAGTGCCTGAAGCACTCAATAAATGCTTTTCATTCGTAGATTCTTTCATTCAGATAACATCAGCCCAGCTACACCTCCTCACAGATGCCTTGAAATATTTTCAAAAAAATGAATTCACAGATCCTCCCTGGTTAAGGTGCCACAGTGGACAGAGTAGCTAGACTTGGGGGTCGAGAAGATCCAAGTTCAAATCAGTCTCAGACACTCTCTGTGTCACCCTGGGTAAATCATTCAATCTTTCTCAGCCTCAGTTTCCTCATATGTAAAATGAGGATAATAATAGCACCTACCTCCCAGGGTTGTTGTTAGGATCAAATGAGTTAACATATGTGAAATGCTGTAAGGTACTATGTGAATGCTAGCTGTCACTGTTGCTGTTATTTCTTAGAGGACGGGCTAATCTGTGGACAACCTGTATATTCTACTGGTTTCCTGTCAATGTCCTGAGAAAGAGAGGAAGGAGTCCATGGACTGTGGACCCCTTGGGAACTTATGGAGGGAGGTGAACAAAAATCACACAGGATGAGCAGGCACAGACGGGAGGGAGGGGATGCAGTGAGGTCCCGATTAGTGCAAAGAAGGGATCCAGACAGTAATTATCTCTATTAGAAATTAGAATTATGTAACATGGTTGCTGATTCCAGCCCAATGCCAACATGCAATCAGTGCAGATTCGAATAAGGTGAGAAATTTCTTCAAGGAAGACCTGGCTGTGATGCGATCAGTGGGCTCAAGATTCCATAGGAACGTCGAACAATCACCCAGAATGGCAGAGTTGGAAGGGGTTTTGGAGGACAGCTAATCTAAGCCATTCCAAACTGAGAGTGCTGTCTGAGACATCTCCAGCCTTCACTTGGATACCTCATGACTGGGATCATTAGCTCTCCTTTAGAGAGGGTAAGAATAGGTCCTTCCCAATGAAGGTTGGGGATGAAAGACATGATGCCCAGAGGTCCTTTCCATATAAAGCCTTTAATGAGAGTTATACTAACAACAGCTGAAACCAAGGCTTTAAGGTTCATAATGCCCTTTTTCCTGTTATCTTACTTGATCCTCACAATAGCCCTGTGAGGTAGGCATTACTATTATCCACATTTTACAGATGAGGAGGCTGAGAGGAGTTCAGTGACTTGCCCAGGGTCATACAGCTAGTAAGTATCTGAGGTGAGATTTGAACCCAAGTCTCCTCAACTCCAGATGGCTCTGTTCATCATTCTCCCTGTGCCCCACCCCACCATCTCTTGCCCAGCCCAGCTAAGCCGTAGAAGGAATGAGCTCACATCTCTAATGGCTGGAGATCTCCGGGACTGCAGGGTGGTAGCCCTGCAGAACTATTCCTAAATCTGATTTGGGGGCAGAAATCTTGGGAAGGAAGTGCTTGGGGCTTTTCAATTAGCTCCTGGGATGGAGCCATTGGGAGCAGGGCCAGCCCTAAAGGGGGTAGAGTCTAGGTTTGATGGCTCTTTCAGCCTTTCCAGAATCCTCTTGGATGGAAGGTTGAGGCCAGAGACTGGAGCCAAAGAAAAGCCTTCTTTGTGAACCTGGATCTGTTTTCCCCTGGGAAGAGATGGGATCAAAGGCTATGAAATAAAGAAAAGATGGGAACCGTATCCCCTTTATGAGACCAAAGACCCCTGAGAGCAGGGGCAGAGGTACAGAATCACAGACTCACATTCACTGCCTCAGATGTTGAGCTGGTCTCTTTATAAGGCAGCCCTCCATGCTTCCTGCCACAGTGATGGAGGGTCTAAATGCATATCTAATCTAGCTGAGATCCCTAAACCTTGGTTTTCTCTGCTGAAAAATGAGGGCATTGTGCACTTGATTCATTCATAGGTCCCAAATCTATGATTCTAAGTCACTTCTCCTCTCTGGGTTTCAACGTCTTCATCTATAAATGAGATTATACTAAATGGCCACTGTGGTCCCTTCTCACTCTAGGTCTATAATTCTAGAATCTTAAATCACTCAGTCTCTCTGGGACTCAGTTTTCTCAACTGCTTCTGAGATCTGGGCTCCTGTGATCCTATGAGGAAGAGGGACACCGATGTGGGATGGCCTGCTCTGCCCCCAGGGATACCTGGCTCCAGGATCCATCCCTACCACCTCTTTGGTGCTGGTGAATCCATAGGAAAGGATCCCTGACACCTTCGATTCAAGTAAACACAACAGCCAGCCAAACCCCTCTGTCCCTGGCCTTGGATGCACCTATGGGGTGTCCCATTCTCCAAATATGATTGGAGATGACGGTTCATGCTGCTTGCCCCATGGGGAGAGAATGCTAGCAGCAGCTCTGATCAGGAGACCCAGGCTGGAACCCCAGCTCGGCATATTACTAGCTAGGGGCTCCTAGCTTCAGTTCTCTGTAAAATGGAGGCTGAATTAAGTGGTCTTCCACTTCAAATCCTGTCATCTGACACATGGCTGGTGCACCCCCAGAGTTGGGATGTGATTTCAGTCATGGGCCTGACTTTGGACAGGAGAAGCTGAGCCCTGCTGCAGTGACACAGCCAACATACAGGGAATGGGAAAATACAAGGGTAGATTATACAGGGAAGCCAGAACTGTGAGAATTCTGTAGTGGAAAGAGTGCCAGCCTTGGAATTGGAGACAAGAGAGCTGAGTTCAAATTCTGGCCCTAACTAGTTGTATGATCTTGGCCAAGTTGTGTCTGCTCTCCAAGACTGTTTTCTTGTCTACGACACAGGGATGATGCTATTTGTGCAGCTTCTCTGACAGAGGTGGTTGTTTGAAAATCACTCCGTTCACATTATTTGTGAATGTGAACTCTCCCCTGAGTTGGCTCATCTATAAAATAACATCACTTGCCCCACAGGGTTGTTGTAGGGCTCAAAGGACAGAGACCTTGGTCAGGGCTGGGGTAAGCAAGGGAAGGCTTCTTGGAGGAGGTGGCATTCGGGTTAGGAGAAAAGGAAAGAAGACCATCCAAATGAGATGACATGTATAAAGCATTCTGCAAACCTAAAATCATTATAGAAATATCTGCTGTTATTGTTGTCTCTTTATCACTGGATAAAGTAGGTCGTCCAATCCAGCCCCTTCATTTTACAGGGGTAGAAACTGAGGCACAGAGAGGTTAAGTGACTTGGCAAATGTCACACAGCTATTAAGTGCCTGGGGCAGGATTCAAACCCAGGTTTCCCTATGCCTCTGAAGTTCAGATAGAAATAATCCAGAGACAAATCATTATCCTACTCTTTTTTAAAAAATTATTTCCAGCAAGAAGAATAGCATGAGCAGAAGTAGAAGGAAGGACTAGTCATTGGAGTGTGAGAATGAAAAGTCTAACTAGACTGGAGGAGTCACATAGGAGAGTGTGGGCAAGGCTGGACATGAGCCAGGCTCTGGAAGATTTATCCTCACACGCCTCCCTCTCCAGCTGCAAGTTTTATGTTTGGTTTTCCCAGTTCTATTGTTGAGCTGTTTCAACTGTGTCCAGCTCTCCACAACCCTGTTTGGAGTTTTCTAGGGAGAGATACTGGAGCGGTTTGCCATTCTCTTCTCCAGCTCATTTTACAGATAAGGAAACTGAGGAAAACAGGATGAAGTGACTTGCCCAGGGTCTAGTAAGTGTCTGAGGCTGGATTTGAACTCAGGAAGAGGAAGCTTCCTGACTCCAGGCCCAGCACTCTATCCACTGTGTCACCCAGCTGTTAAGTTAAAGCTTAAAAAGACGAAGGTCATGAGTTCTCCTTCTCATATGTGAATCCAGCTGCTTTCACTCTTCCCCAACACAGAATGACCCCTAACCCAAGGGTGACCTCCCACCCTGGCCACTGCCTGATCCCTGTCCCAGACAAAGACTGAGCTCTAACCCTGGTCACACCATGACCCCTAACCCAAACACAGACTGACCTCTAAAGCTGGCCATAGAATAGCCACTAATTTTGGCCAGGGGCTGATCTCTAACTTTAGCCACAGACTGACCACTACCTCAGATACAGACTGACTTCTAATTCAGACATGTTGTTGTTCAATCATTCAGTGATGTCCAACTCTTTGTGACCCCATGGACCATAGCACACCAGACCCTTCTATCCTCCACTATCTCTCAAAGTCTGTCCAAGTTCAGGTCATTATTTCCATGACACTCTCTGTTTCATCCTCTGCCATCCCCTTTTCCTTCTGCCTTCAATCTTTCCCAACATCAGGGTCTTTTCCAGTGACTCCTGGCTTCTCATTATGTGGCCAAAGTATTTAAGCTTCATCTTCAGTATTTGACCTTCCAGTGAATAGCCTGAATTCATTTCTTTACGTGTTAACTGATTTGACCTTGCCATCCGAGGGACTCTCAAAAGTCTTCTCCATCACCACAGTTCAAAAGTGTCACTTCTGCAGCACTCAGCTTTTCTTATAGACTGTTCCTTAATCCAAACACAGATTGGCCTCTCTGACCTTAGAGAGGTCACAAATTAGATTGGCCACAAATTTGAGCAGCAGGATCACCTCTAACCCTGGCCACAGATCAATCCCTAAGCCTAATACAGACTGACCTTTTACCTAGCCACAGACTGATTCCTAAATCATACGTGGACTAGCTCTTAAACCAAACACAGCCTAGCCTCTAATCCTAGCCACCAAACTGAGCCCAGCAATAGGCCAGCATAGATCGTGGAGTGGGTATGCCAGAACACCCCGGAGGACCATTCCCATTGGCCCTTCCCCTTTTTGGCAGAGGAAGAATGGGTAGAATGGGGATAGGGCCTGGTACTACATACTTAATCAATGCTTGCTAATCAACAGCAGAGAAGTTGTTAAGCCTGGAGACAGGATGACAAAAATGTCAAAAAAAAGGAGGAACTTTGTCTATTCCACGTTCTTCCCAAAATAAGGATTCTTCTCAATGGCATCCTTGGGAAAAAGGTCCACTAGCTTCAGTCTGATCAGCTCCAGTGGCAGGCTGGCTCGCTTCCCTTCAGGGAAAAAGCAATGACAATATTCCCCCACGGGTGCTGGCATACCTTATCCACATCTTATGCCCACCCATTCGCCTACTCCCACCCACTCTAGTCAAAGACAGATTCCTATCCCACCAGACATGTGTTTTAGGTGGCGTGATGGAAGAAGAAGAGGAAAGAGAGGAAGAGAGAAGACAAGAGAGAGAAGGGGGGGAGAGAAGAGAGGAGGAAAGAGGAGAGAGAGAGAATGCGGATAGTCGTTCTGTGTAACCCACCTCACTCCTGAAGACACGGCTTCTACAAGAGTGGAGGCAAGAGCAGGGCCCCGGTGCACAACGGGTGGCACATTGTATGAGTTTCGGTGCATCCTCATCTATAAAACTGGAATATTCATCTCCGCCCCATTTCCTTTCCAGGGCTTTTGGGAGGAAATTGGTTTGTAAAGCATAAAGCAGCAAAGAAAGGAGATATATTACTGCTCTGAGAGGGGTGAGCAGAATGGGAAGAAATCTGACCTTCCCCTGGGATCCTTGGTCAGGATGGTAATTCATCCTGGTCCTCAGCTCTCCACTTGCAAAGCCACCACCCTGGTCTAGGCCCGAATCACCTCGTGCCTGGATTATTGCAATAGTCCTCTGTTTGGTCTCCCTTCCCTCAAGTTTCTCCCCAGTCCAATCCCTCCTCCATCTAGTTGCTGATGTAATCTTCCTAAAGTGCAAGGCTGACTGATTCATTTCCCTACTCAGTAAACTGCAGTGGCTCCCTATTACCTCCAAGATCAAATTTAAGATCCTTTTAAAGTCATTTACAGCCTGGGCCCTTCCTACCTTTTCAAGTCTTCTAATGCTTTACTCCATAGCCCACAATCCAGCTTTCTTACTGAACCAAAAATATGACCCTCCATCCCCTGACTGCATACCTTTTTTCACTGGTTTCCCTCCCAGACTAGAATGCTCTTCCTCCTCCCCATAGCTCTTGGCTTCCTTCCCTGCTTTTCATCACGATTCAGCTCAAATCCCACCTTCGACAGGAGGTGATTCCCATTTACCCTGTATATATGTTGGTTGTACACAGTTGCTTGTGTGTTGTTTCCCCTGTTAGCATGTAAGTTTCCTGAGGACAGGGACTGCGGTTTTTAACTTTTCTTTGTATCCTCGGTGCTTGGAAGAATAGTGAGTGCTGGAGAAATGCTTTCTGACTGACTCACACTTATTAACCAGTGGCCATCACCGGAGGCTCTTCAGGAACCCCTCTGAGGAGGGGCAGGTAGGAGGCATGGCTAGCTGTAGCCGGCCCTTGAGACTAACCTGAACTGGCCTGCGGACCTCTGGCCACCTGCCTCTAGCACCATTGGGACATAACTCTCTTTGGTGTGAATGGAATAATAAAGCTAATAACAATAATAATGTTCCTAAGCCAAACGCAAGCTCACTGCTTGGCAGGGTTAACCCAGTGATTTGTCATCCTAGGCTTAAATTAAAAGAAATTCGCCCTGAGTCAGAAAGTTATTTTCCAGCCATGGTGTGGACGAGTACGGTAGGTGCAGGACCAGCTGGTGGCTGGAAGGCACTTTTTCTCTAGTCTCTGGCTCCACCTGCCGGTGAGAATAGAGCCGGGACAAGTGACGGACTCCAGCTACCGAATGAGGGTGGGCGCCTTCTCTGCTTAAAGGCTTGTGGGGACACCTAGACCGCCCAAAGGGCAGAGGCAGCAGATGTTCCCTTTCTTTGTATCCCCAGAACTTGGCACGATGTAAGCACTTAATAAATTCTTGTTGATGGATTGGTAGAGAAGGTGGTGCGTCATGAATCCATTGATGTATAAAGGACTATTATCAGACCTTCTCTTAAGAGTAGGATTTACTTTGTATGTGATTGTCATGGAATACTAGTGTGCTTTAAGAAACGATGAGCAGGATGCTCTCAGAAAAAAATGTGGAAAGACCTATATGAACTGATGCTGAGCGAAGTGAGCAGAACCAGGAGAACATTGTACACAGTAACAGCCACATTGTATGATGATCTATTATGGAAAAACTTAGCTATCCTCAACAATACAATGATCCAAGACAATTCTATGACTTATGATGAAAGGTGCTGTCCATCTCCAGAGAAAGAACTGGTAGAGCCTGAATGCATATCAAAGATACTTTTTCTTTGCTGTATTTTATTTGGGGGCTTTTAGTCTGTGTTTTCTTTCACAGAATGCCTTACATGGAAATGTGCTTTGCATGACTACACATGTATAACCTGTCAGATTGCTTTCTTTCTCAATGAGGAGGGAGGGGCAGGAGAGAGAGAATTTGGAACTCAAAATATGAAAAAAAGAATATTAAAATCATTTTTACATGTAATTGGGAAAAATGAAATATTAAATAAGAGAAAAGGAGTAGGAATTACTTTGGGTCAGAAGACTGAGATGATTGGGGGAGGGGATGATGATGATGACAGTGGCTAACATTTTTGTAGCAGCTTTTTTAAAAACTGCTACACAATACTATCTTATTTGATCCTCACAAAGACTATTAGGTGCTATTATTGTTTTTATTTTATAGGTAAGGAAACTGAAGCTAAGACAGACTTATCCAGGGTCACACATAGAGCAAGTGTCTGAGGATGGAATTGGATTCAAGTCTTCCTAAGCATCTGAAGTGAGGTCCCTAGCAGGTTACCTCAATTCAACAAGTCTACCAGCATTTATTATTGTTGTTCAGTCAAGTCCCACTCTTTTTGACCCCCATGAGATTTTCTTGGCAAAGATCTTCAGATGG
Source organism: Phascolarctos cinereus (assembly GCF_003287225.1). Classification (NCBI taxonomy): domain Eukaryota; kingdom Metazoa; phylum Chordata; class Mammalia; order Diprotodontia; family Phascolarctidae; genus Phascolarctos; species Phascolarctos cinereus. The sequence goes on along the minus strand of NW_027555625.1, from coordinate 25,538,996 downwards.
TTTGCCATTTCCTTCTCCAGTGAATCAGGCAAACACAGGTTAAGTGACTTGCCAGGGCCAAACAGCTAGTGAGTGAGGCCAGATTTGAACTCAGGTCTTCCTGACTCTAGGCCAGGCACTCTATCCACTGAGCCACCCTGCTCCCTCAAACATTTACTAAGCCCCCGCTATGTGCCAGCTGCTGTGCTAAGCCCTAGAGATGGGGAAAGGACACATAGAGAGAAGGCTAGAAGCACTAAAACCATTTTATTTTTAAATCTCATACATTTGCCAAAGTCCAGTCCTCATTATTGGTTGTATCTTCAATGATTCTCTGTTGCCTCTAGGGTAAAGTACACTCTTCTCAATCTAGCCTTTATACTTCTGTACCATTTGGTGCCAACCTACTCATCCAATCTTATTCACATTGTTATCCTTCATGCACTGTACATTCCAGTCAAACCAGATTACTAGGTGCTGTCCAAACTCAGCCACAGAATAGGAAAAAAGCAAATGTCTAGATTCTCCAAAGAAAGGAAGAAGGTCATGTCTGCAAACAGCCGGTCAATGAACTTGACTTTGATTCTCAATAAAGGTAGAATTCAATCATTATTAAACATGTAGCTGGTGAATATCTTTTTAAAAAGAAAGTAGTTACCACAAGGAACCAGCATAGCTTTGTCAAGAATAGGTCATACCAGATTAACCTTATTGCTGTCCTTTGCCAGGGTTTTATAACCGGTAGCCCAAATGAATACTGTGGGCATAGTTTACCCAGATTTTGTGGTTGTGGTTTTGTGGTTTGTCCTTCATTCTTGAAGAGAATATTGACATTAGGAGGATGTTGCCATCACTAGCAAGTGAATTGGATTTGAGGGAGGGAGGGCTCTGCAAAGTCACCAGCCTCACTTTCTACTCCAGAGCCGTCTGGGTCCAATGGCCACATATGGATCAGGATGGCTGGAGATGGCCCAGGATGCAGACCCAGATTTTATCAAAGTGTTTATAAGATAAAGTCTCCCAATGTGTTCTCAAGGGAAAAGGGAATGTGAGCTAGACAATATGGAGATTGGATTTGGAGCTGGGCAGGTGGTTGGTCATGAAGGGTCAGTCAGCTTGGAAGGTCTGCAGTGAGGTGCATCAGAGATCTCTGCTGGCAAAGATTTGCTTCTAAGGACTTGAACAACGATCTAGATGGCAAATTTATCAGAGCTGTAAATGACATGAAGCTGGGAGTGTTATTTAACACTCTGAATGACAAGTCAGGATTTGAAAAGACTTTGGAAGGCTAGATCACCATCTTTCATTAGATGAAACTCAATAGGCATAAAGTCTTACACTTAGGTTCAAAAAATCAACTTCAAAAGTAAATATCAGGTGGGGCTAGATGGCAGTTTGCATGAGGAAAAAAAAGATGGTGAAAGGGAGGGGGTAAGAAGTGTCAGCCCCCAGGTGCCTTCTGCCCTTTTGTCTCAGCTCTTCAGGCTTCTTATGCCGCCTCCATTTCATCAGTGTTGACCCATCTTCCCTTCAGGGCCTTTCTATTCAGCAGGGAGAGAGAAGGCTATCAATGGTGTAAATAGGCAGAAAGTGGCCGTAGTTAACGGAAGGGCCACGTCCACCAGGGCTCCCAGAGGTCCTTCTTCCTTATTATTAGTCAGTAAGATGCTTACCATATGCCAAGCAAGCATTGTGTTTTACAGGGTGACTCAGAGCACTGGATTCAGAATTAGGAAGACAGAGTTTCAAATCCTGCCTTCGACACTAAGGGGCTGTGTAACACAAAGTCACTGAACCTTTCTAGATCTCAGTTTCCTCATCTGTAAAATGAAGGAGTTGTACTAGATGGGAAAAGGCCCCTGCCTTTTTCTACATCAATGATCTTAGGATCACCTCACACTCATTCCCCTTTCCCTGCAAGGATACTAAGCAGTGGGCCATCAAGAAATGAAAGAAGACTTTGTGGTTTACTTGAGCTGCCTTAGAAAGACCCTGTGTCCAGGACTGCATCTTTCTGCCAGATGCTCTTCCCTCCTTGCCCCTGCCTTGACCACTTCCTGAGAAGGGAAGGAGGAGTTTGCAGAACAGCCCTATCTGCTGGAAACCTTTCTCACAGTGGGAGCCGTCCAAGATTATAGCAAGAGCCAGCCCTTTGTTTGCCGAGGGCTTTACATGTTTTACTTAAAGAACAATGATGCTTGGGACATGGTGGGTTCCTCAGCGTTAGGGGTCTTCACAAGATGGCTGGATGACCACTGGTGATGTTGGAAGTGGGAAGATGTTGGAAGCTGAAAGTGTTGAGGTGGGGATTCCTGCTTAGGCATGAGATGGACCAGACCTTCACCAAGCTCCCTTCCAAATGGAATATTCTGATTTTGTGAGGGGGATCCCCAAGGCACTTCCATGGGAGTCTGCTCCAGAGGTGTCAAACACAGGGCTGGGCTACATTCTGCCCAAACCAAATTAAAATGTTGCTCCTATCAGATTTTAATATGTTTAAATATATTTTTAAGAAATATACAAACATTGTGGTTTCCTAAGTCAACATGTGGCTCACAGGGCTCCTCATGTATGGCTTAGTGACCCTCAATTCTACTTGAGCCTGATACCACTGGTCTACCCTGTTTCCCCCCTCTCCTGTGTGTTGTTTGTCTCTGAGGTATCTGCTTGTTTCCTTTCTCCCCCATGAGACGGGAGCTCCCTGAAGGCAGGGGCAGGGGCTACCTAAGGGACCATCACTCATAGATAAGGAAGCTGACTGGCCCAGGAGTAAACAACTAGTAGGGATCTGAGGCAGGATTTGAATTCCGCTCTTGATTTCAAGCCCAGCACAGCAGTCTGTCTGAAACCATCTAGGATTAGTGTGCCTCCTCTATCAGACTAGAAGCTCCCTGGAGGCAGAAACCCTCTCCCCCACCAGAATAAAGGCTCCCTGGAGACAGGACCCTCTCCACCCTGCCAGATTAGAGGGCTCCCTGGAGACAGGACCCTCTCGTCCACCAGACTAGAGGCTCTCTAGAGGCAGAGGCTCTGTCTCCCCTTTTAGATCAGGAGCTTCCCAGGTGCTGGAATTGTATGGCTCCCATCAGACCTGAAGCTTCCCACTTAGATTGGAGGCTCCCTGGAGGCAGTGGCTGCCTCCACCTTCAGCTATTGGGCGAGAACTGAGTTTCCTGCGTCAGTGTCTTGGCTATAAGATTGGGGGGGGGGGGCGGGGTATGGTGGAAGGACTGGCCTGCCTCCTCCCTATGCCCCAGATGCCCCGGCCTTACACATCCCCCGTGCCTCCCTCCCTCTCACTCTCCGTCTTTCTCTCCCTCCCTCCAGGCTCCCTCTTCCCCCAACTGAAGCCGTCGGAGGGCGTCTTCAAGGTCATCTTCTGGCTGGGCTATTTCAACAGCTGCGTGAACCCCATCATCTACCCTTGCTCCAGCAAGGAGTTCAAGCGCGCCTTCCTACGCCTGCTGCGCTGCCAGTGTCGCCGACGGCGCCGACGGCCCCTCTGGCGCGTCTACGGCCACCACTGGCGGGCGTCGGGGGCTGGGGCAGACCCTGGAGGCTCCCGGCGGGACTGCGCGGCCCTCGGGGCGGCCTCACTAACCCCGCTAACCCGACCCGCCTCCCTGCTGCCCGGAGGCCCGCCCGACGAGGCCGCCGGGCAGCGGCTCAAGGCCACGGCCACCTTCCGCGAGTGGAAGCTGTTGGGTCCCTTCAAGAAGCCCACGACGCAGCTGCGGGCCAAGGTCACCAGCCTGTCGCACAAGCTCCGCGCTGCCGGGGCTTCGGGGGGCTCCCCGGGCGGGGGGTCGGCGGGCACCCCCTCCCGCAGCGAGGTGGAGTCCATCTGCCTCGGGGTCCCCCAGGATAGAGTGGAGGAGGCTGCCTACCATGCCTACGACTTGGACGACTTCTGTGGCCTCCGGGAGACGGATATTTAAGGGAGCCCTCCCCTCCCACGTGGTCAGTGGGGCCCTGGCCGCGGGGTCTGCTTGGGGCTTTGCAAAAAGAGACCGTGTGTACTGTAGGGAAGGGTAGAGGTGGGTAGAAAACTGGACCAAGGCAGAAAGGGGTGCTGCAAGGGGTGCACCCCAAGGCTGCCCCAAATCCAGACCTGGGCCCCACTTAGTCCAGTGAATCCACTGATCACAGCAGGGTATTTCTGGCCTTGAGTTCAACGGCAGCTGCGGTGGGAGGGGCTCGGGGTCAGCTGGAACCAAGGCTGAGGGTCAGACACTGTTCCTTCTGGGTTTGGGACCTTTCAGCATCTCTCTCGGAAGGAAAACGCCGACACTTCAATCAGTCCACCAGTTTGAAGAATATCAACTTGAGGTGCTTGCCTGGGGCCCTCCCTCCCCCAGGACCCATTCCCACAAGGCCACTCTGGCTCAATCTGCCCTGGACCTTGGTCACCTCCAAACATGGAGCCAATCTCTAGCCCTAATATAGGAGAGGCACCCCAATCTGACTTCTCACTTAAGACCCATTGGGAAAGCTTCCCAGACCCAAAGCTGGACCCCATATTTAAGGGAAGGCATAGCCTAGTACCCCTTTGAACGTTCCCACCCCTTCCCCTGCCCAACCTCCTGCTATGGCCCCTGGACAGGATCTCCACTTCTGTCTATAGGAAAGTCAAAGGTCCCTTCCCACACTAATAACATCTGAGTCTGGGAGAGAGACAGTGTGGTAGAGTGGCTAGAGGGCCAGCCTTGGAGTCAGGAAGCTCTGGGTTCAAGACCTACCTCTGACACACATTGGCTGTGGGCAAGTCACTTAACCTCTTGGTGACCCAGGCAACCAACTCATTGAAGACTTACGTGGCAGATGAGTTCCCATGTGAGCGCTGGGAGTTTTCACACAAGCAGTTCCTTGCCTAATGCACTCACAAGTCCAGAATAGATTCCCCCTGGCAAAATAACAGAACTCCTAGGATCCTATACTCTCTTTCCTGGGTGTTGTGGTCCCTGGCCATTCAGCCCTAGGTGCTCACTGATCTCCTGGAGAAGGCCTGACCAATTCAGGGGAGGGAAAGGTCCCCCTGCTTCTTTGAAAAGTCCTCTTCTTTTGGTCTGACCTCAAATCACTGAAGCCATGGCTGAAGGCCATGAGTTGCAATCCTGCCTGCTCCCATTATTCGGAGTTCTACTCACCAACTGCCCCCTTTTCCAATGGGTGTCCTGCCCATTGGGAGTCCGTGGTAAGCTTCCACCGCCTCTGACTCCTGTCCCCCAGTAGCCTTCCTGCCTGCAAACTTCCCTCTTCTGTCTCTTTTCCCTCTGCCTCCCACTGGCTCTCCATTGCTTCTTGAGGGTACCCAGAGAAGAGGAGAGGGACCACCTCTCTGCAGATATAGGAGTTTTCCATCCCCAAGTGCCCACCTCCCCAGCCAGGCCCCTGCCACTGAGCAACACTCCCACTCGGACACACCATCTATCCGCCCACCCATCCTAACTGGCCTCTGCCCCATGGTTGCTCCTCACTGGAGCCAAACCACACCATCCTTACTGTTTACACTGTACATATCTCTGAGTGCATGTTATAATGCTTCTTGCCAGTGTTTGGGAGCATCCATAGAGTGGTTTTTCTTTTCCTTTTTTGAGATGTATTTATTAGTCCGAATATTTCTATTTTGTGACTTGCTCTGTGCCCAGCATACTAGGCACACCATACCCCTGCAACCCCTGCTCCCTTAAAAATAGCTTGGCTTTCTTTGTCTAAGGTCCAGCAAGCACTTGGTGGCCAGAGATGATCAGCAGTGTGCAGACTGGCTTTATGCTGACTCTATTGGTTCATGCTATAGGAGGGGAGAATAGATTCTAGTCATTTATTTAACTGACTGCTGCTGTCCTTAGGAGCTGTTAGGTTGTCAGAAAGGTCTATGAGAAAGGCAGTGTGGTAGAGGGGCTAAGGGACCAGCCTTGGAAGCAGGAAGCGCTAGGTTCCAAACCTACCTCTGACTTATACCGCCATTAAACATTTTTAAAACAAAACAAAACCATCAATTCTCCTCGGGGACATAAGCACAACTTTTCACCTTGCCTTGTTCAACAGGTAGGTTCGAGGTGTGCCAGGAGTCCCAGATAAAGAGGCAGCCATCAGTTAAATGAACAAAACATTAAATTTCAGAAAAAAGTAGGAAAACAGGTTAATGGACCCGAGATCCTCCAACCTGGCTATGATCTCTGGCTGTCATCTTTTCATTTCCTGTATCCTCACCAAACTAATAAACTTTTATCTCTATTCTGCTGTTGCCAACCCAGGAGGAATCATCCTGGTCCCAAAGGCCCTTGGGTTTCTGTTCACAGCTTGGTAAGAAGCCCACGTTTTTAAGGAACTCAAAGAGATAAAAAAAAAAAAAAAAGAAAGAAAAAAGGTAATTTGAGGATGTAAAACCCAGACAGCATGGCCTAAAATTACCATAAAGGAAGGTTAATGGTATACAAGGGGAGAACAGCAGCTTTAAAATTACTGTAATTTCAGAACCTATCAAACTTCTCCCATCCAAGATTAAAAGGGTCCTGTAATTTCAGGCCTATAATGTCTAAAGGAGGAGAATGCTGGCTTACCATAATTTCCAGCCTATTGCATGCATGGAAGATTAACATTTGGCTTGAGAGAGGTTCATATTTTCTGATCTTCTCTACCCCTCTCCTGTAAGATTGAAATATTAAATCAGGCCTGTATAGCACCCACTTTAGTCAAGGAGAAAAATACAAGGTTACCATCATTTCCAACCCATTCCAACCTGCGGGCAAGTGGAGGGCTTTTAAGATTGATGGAGTGACATATTTTCCAATCCCTCTTACAAGGCTGAAAGGTCACTTTGTTTGCTGAAAGGCAAATGGCTTCCACTGGGTTACAAAGCCTTCAGAGGCTGAAAAAGTAAACTCAAAACCAGTGTGGTATTTTCAATTTGTGAGCCTCCTGGGTTTGAAGGAGGGAGTCCAGATCCCCAAAGGAACACAAGTTGTGGGTGAGCTAGGGTTCCATGTGGTCTACAGAACCTAGTCAGGCTCCCAGGGTTGTGAGTAATTGGCCAAAATTTCCTGATGGAGAAATGGGACCCCATAAAAGACAAGGAACTGGGATTATTCCTCTGGAAAAAGAGCAAACTTTTAAGATGTCACAGGCTTCCAGCACATGATGTTACTCAGCAAAGTCTGGGCATGGAACAGGAAGAAGAAGGCAGATGTTGGAGTAAGATGGACATAGGTAAGACTTTGAGATTCTGGACCCTGGGACGAGCAAGGTGGGCATGGGGAGTCCTCAGATGGGGAAAGGAGAATCCATCACCTACCTTGGCCAATACAGAAAGACGATAGGGAAAAGAGTGAAAGAGCCCCTCCCAGCAGCCTGGTCTTACTAACTGCTGTCCATTGACACATTGTGAAGTGAATCATCTGTCTTTCCACCCCATCCTGTGTCAGGCCCCTCTCCCCAGGTGCCTAGTGCCATCATGGGCACTGCCAGTCTGAGGCAGAGTCAGCTTTCCCTGCCCTTCCCTGGTTTATTTGGCCAGGGAAGACAGGAGCTCTCCTCGAAGCCGAGGGACTGAGCATATCAGGGAGTCTGGAAGGGGTAATTTCCTGGAGGCTGGCCTCCCTCCCACTGCCAGCCCCTAGCCACCACTCAGTGCCATCTCTGTCAGAATCTGTGCCCTAAGGGGCTTCTGTGGAAACTTGTTCTGATGATCAATAAAACACCATGCTTAGTAATCTTGGTCTCAGGCTTCCCATCTGTGGGCTGGGCCTGAGGACTGTAGCAGCTTCCATCGGAAGGATGCTCTGAGTACAGGAAGAACTCAGTGAGTTTGTTATTTTCTCATTCTGTTTTTGTTCTTGAATTTTTTCAGTTAACAAATACTTATTTTCTCTCCTTCTTACCTCCCCCACAAAAATGAAAGAAAGATAGAAAAAATCTTTGTAACATATATACCCAGTCAGGCAAAACAAATCCCATTAGTCACATCCAAAAATGCATGTCTCATTTGGCATCATGGAGCCATCACTCTCTCTCAGGAGATGGGCAGCATGTTTCATCATCAGTCCTTTGGAATCATGCCTCTATTCAGCACTGTGGGAGGAGCCTGTGGGTGGAGGGCTGGGAAAGGGACATAGTCGGGGCAGCTAGGTGGCATAGTGGATAGAGCGCCAGACCTGAAGTTGGGAGGACCTGAGTTCAAGTCCAGCCTCAGACCAAACACTTGACACTTACTAGCTGTGTGACCCTGGGCAAGTCACTTAACCCCAATTGCTTAAAAAAAAATTTTAAAGGAAAGGGACATAGTCTGCCCATGGGGAACTCACAGCCTAGTTAAGGAGGCAAAACAGAGAGGGGGAGAGACTAGAAAACAACTCAAGTATCACCATAATAGAGTTCCCTTTGTATGGTTGCAGACCTTTAAGAGCTAGAAAAGTTAAATTGAAAGGGATTGTAGAGATTGCCTAGTCTAAACCTCACTTGGGGGTGGGGAAACTGAGTCCCAGAGGAGGAGGAGAAGAAGGGAAGGGACTTCCTAAGACCCAGTAGAACTGATTCATTTACACACTTGCTTCTCCCTGACTGGAATCAATACATTAGAGTGGCTTCCCTGGTTTAGGCAAAAGAATCCAGGGGTCTTGACTCTGTGAAACTTCTTATGTGTTGCCTAGGAATAGGAGGGATGGCTTAGGGTATTTCTCCCAGCTGTCTCCTGTTAGCACTAGAACAGACACGGATAGTTCATCTGATGAGCTCATGGTCTGTGGCCTTGGAAAGCAAAGGGAAAGGTTTTGAAATGAGGGGTGAGGTGGGAAGTACAGTTGTTGACTTAGGTAGAGGAGGAAGGGTAGCAGAATGGGACTAGAGAAAAATTTGCCCAACTTAAGCCTCAGAAAAGCTTTCCATGGAAGGCAGCCCCATGACACCCATCTAGTGGCTACTCCCTGAATTACACACGGTGAGAATCTGACCTCGGAAACAAGATGAGGAAGACAATGATAAGAATGATGGCGGCGGGGGGGGGGGGGGGGGGGACGGTGATGTCGATGACGATAATAGCCATTATTATATTTATTTATAGAGCACTTCAAAGGTTTCCTAAATGCTTTGCCCATGTTAATTCATTTGACTAAACCAAAGGAGAGTCATAGGAATGATCAGATCACAGCCTTATGACTGGAGGGGACATTGAAGGCTACCTAGCACTTTACATGAAGAAACTGTCAAGAGTTTCTTGATCTTAAGGAAAGAGACCTTGGGATGCATCGCAGTGCTCAGCTATTGAAGCTGTTACCAGGGACCCAGGCTACCCCCACAGCCCTAAACCTAGGGCAATTGCTAGACCAGCAGTGAAAAGATTCAGAGTCAGCGGATCTGGGGTCAAATCCTGGCTCTACTAAATGTCACAATGGATCCGTCAGACCTGGAGTCAAGACCTAAAATCAAAACCTGCCTCAAACACTCACTGGCTGTGTGACCCTGAACTATCACTTTAACACTGTCTGCCTCAGTTTCCTCTTGTGTAAAATGGGGATAATAATAACATCTACCTCCCAGAATAGGGAGAATACAATTAGATAATGTTCATAAAGAGCTTTGGGAATTTTAAAGTGCTATATAAATGCTAACTAGGTGGTAGTAGTAGTGATAGTGCTAGTAATTGTTGTTCAGACATTTTCAGTTTTGTGCAACTCTTTGTGACCCTTTTTTGGGGCGTTCTTGGCAAAGATACTAGCGTGGTTTGCCATTTCCTTTTCCAAGTCATTTTACAGATGAGGAAACTGAGGCAAACAGGGTAAAATGACTTGTTGTGGTGACATAAATAGTAAGTGTCTGAGGCAGAATTTGAACTCAGACCTTCCTTACTCCAGCCCTGGTACTCTATCCACTGTACCACCTAGCTGCCCCATGTAGTAATAGTATCTGTATAACTATGGGCAAGTCATTTAATTTCTCTGGACTTGTTTCATGTAAAATGATGGGACTGAACTCAGTGGTCTTTAGGATACCTCTCCAAGTATTAAAAATACGTGGTAGTGGATAAGTTAAAACTTAAGGCCCTCAGCACCAGGTTCCTTGCCAAGGTCTCACTTTCACATGGACCTGAAGTGACAGAAAGAAGTTATGGTCATCCTTGAATATCATAGGAAGAGAGAGAGAGAGAGAGAGAGAGAGAGAGAGAGAGAGAGAGAGAGAGAGGAGAGAGAGAGAGAGAGAGGAAAAGGGAAGGGAAGGGAAGGGAAGGGAAGGGAAGGGAAGGGAAGGGAAGGAAGGGAAGGGAAGGGAAGGGAAGGGAAGGGAAGGGAAGGGAAGGGAAGGGAAGGGAAGGGAAGGGAAGGGAAGGGAAGGGAAGGGAAGGGAAGGGAAGGGAAGGAAGGGAAGGGAAGGGAAGGGAAGAAGAAGAAGAGAAGAGGAGAAGGAGGAAAAAGGAGGAGGAAAGAAAATAGGCAAGAGAAAAAGAGAGAGAAAAAAGAGAGAGGAAGGGGGAAGGGGGGAGGGAAGGATGTGCAAAGGACTCCAGAGGCAATCTAAGAGGTCCCAACACTATTCTCACAAATCAGGAGTGGACTCCAATTACTCACCTTAGTAATATATAACTTAGTAGCGTATAAATATTTGTATAACACTACTCAACCAATCAGGAAGAATTTATTAAATGCCTAATGATATGCTGGGCACTGTGAGTGACAAAATGAATGAATAAGTATTTCTTAAGCATTTAATTTGTGTAAAGCACTAGACAGTGCTGGGGGCACAAACAGAAAAGTCTCCAGTCTCTGCTCTCCAGGGGCTCATATTCTATCGGGGGAGTCACCACATGTGGAAGCTTTCAGCTGCCAATCAGAGAAAAAGGTTTCATGGTCCTCAGGGTGCAAGAGGAAAACAGATGTTAATGTTTCTTAAACATCCTAGTTTCTGCTGTTGAACCATTTGTCCGTGCCAAGTGTGGTAGTGCAAGAACTTTCCTTTCTGGGTGCTCAGTAGCTGGGGCTGTAGTACCCATGGGAGCAGTCGCCAGGCTGCATCTCTACCAGGGTTGCTTCCCAGGATGATGGTTGTGGTCACCGGGCTAGAATTAATGCTAATCCCAAAGCATTTGGTTCAGGGTCCTAAACCATCTCCATCAGGGTCTGAGGAGAGATGGTGGTCAAAGAGGTGGGAGTTTGACTTACCTTCATATGCTGCTTCCTGTCTCTCCCTCAGGGAGCCCTGCAGCTTCCACCTAGCTGCAAAGCACTAGAGATATAAGACAAAAAATGAAATAGTCCCTCCCTTCAAAAGCCCCTACTCCCTCAGGGGACAAGATGCACATATGTAGAAAGAAAATTAATACAGGTGATGTGGGGAAGAAGCCTTTTAGTCCTAGGGTACTAGGAAAGGTAAGTAAAACGTGAGCTAGACTGAGCTCTGGAGGAATCACAACAACCATGGGAGAGAGTTAGTGGAAGTATTATCATTATTCTTACAGAGAACGAAACTGAGGCACAGCAAGGCTAAGTCACTTGCCTGGGGTCACAAGGCTAGGAAGTATCTGAGGTAGGATTTGAATCCAGCTCTTCTGGCTATAAGTCTAGCACTCTTTCCATTACACCACAGACCACAGCAGCCCCTTTATGACTCATTAGAGATCTGGCCTCCAGCAATTTCTCCAGACTCTTGCTGACCCTGTTCTATTCCCAGCCTATCTGACCCCCTAAGGAGTTAGTTATATATGTACTTTCCTCCCTGGAAGGAATGTCTGGGTTTGGGGGTTTTTTCCCCTCTTTATGTGGCTCCTGTGAATCTTAAAACCAGATGTTGGGCAGAGGACTGAATGGTCCCTTTGGCCCTCTCTGCTTGGAAGATCTCTCCTGTGAAACATGGAATAAGAATTGCTGAAGTACGGAACCAGGTGGTATTTGGGGCTCTGGACATTCGGGAGACAGATATGGTGTGCGAACGGGGAGGGTGGCGGGAACCCCAGGTGTTTGCTGCTGTATGATGCTATAGAGAATCCAGATGTGTTCTGAATCATGGAGGAGGGGTGGAGAAAAGGAGGGAGACATGCCAGTGATTAGGAACAGCCCCAGGGGAGGGAATGGGCCCTGAAGGGTAGTGTTTGTGTTAGGAGAAGAGCAAACATTAAATAACAAAACAGACCAAGTTGGGGCTGGCCCTCCAGCCTGCCAAGATCCAAGAGACCCAAGAAAAGCAGGGAAACTGATGGCCAGAGCCGACATTTGGGGTCAGGACACTGGCACTAGATTAGGGGACCAACATGCAACAAGTGGCTGTCTGCCGCGATCTGATTCCCCAAAGCTTCTGTTTTTTCTAAGGCCACCTGAGGACAAGTCTGCAAGGTAAGCCACGAGTTAGTAAATTATCCAGTATTCAATTTTTAAAAATTAAGCACCTACAATGGACAATGGAAGCTAGGTGGTACAGTGGATAGAGTACTGGGCCTAGAGTCAGGAAGATCTGAATTCAAATGCAACCTCAGACACTTACCAGCTCTATGACCCTGGGCAAGTCACTTAACCATGTTTGCCTCAGTTTCCTCATCTGTAAAATGAGTGGTAGAAGGAATTGGCAAGCCACTCCAGTATCTTTGCAAACAAAACCCCAGATGGGGTCACGAAGAGCTGGACCCAACTGAAATGTACAAGTCACTGAGCCATGACAAAAAGGAAACTGTCCCTGCCCTCAAGAAACATACATTTCTCCTGGTGTGATACAAGATTAGTACAGGTAAGTGAATAAAGAATGCATACAGAGTGATACAAAGTTACTTGCAGGAGAACCTAGTGCTATGGCCTGAGAGGAGTGAGAAAGTCCTCATCCAGCAGGTGGAGGCCCAGCAGTGCCTGGAAGGAATTGAGGGATTCTTAGGGAATTAATAGTTTTAGGGAATGTAAGGCAGAGGAGATAAGGGAAAACGGGATGGGGGTGGGGACACACAACTGGGGTGCCAAGTCAGGAACAGCTAAAAATCTAGTTCAACCAGCACAAACGGTGCATGAAGGGGAGTGATCTGAAATTAGATTGGAAAGGAAAGTGGGAGGCAGATTTATTTCCCTGATGAAGGGAAGGTGTCGAATGAGAGGTCAATCATATCAGTCACTCCAAAGGGATGGACAGGGCCAGAGATGAGGGCAGTTTGCTTGTGGGTCTCAGAAACACAGGATAGACTAAGTCTGATGAAAACGGGCAGGCCCAACGCAAGGGTTCAAGAAATGTCACAAGAAAGGCAACTGGTCTTTGGAGAAGCTGGGAAGCAGGATGTTTGAACTGCTGAGAACAAGATGACCACCTCTTCACATAGCCTGGAGGCCTGGAGCTTCTAAAATGAGAATAAAGGTACATACAGTCAGCCTTTATATGTGTGTTAGTCACAGAATCATACACGTAGAGCTGGGAAGGAGCTAGCTGCATTTTATGGATGCAAAGTGCCTTACCCAAAGACACATGGCTAGCAATGGTCAGAGGTGGGATTCAAACCTCTAACATTAATGTTCTTTCCACAACACTACTTCATCCTGCTTATGTGACCAAATTAAGGGGGTCCTGAGGTCTTCTAGGATGGAGGAGATTTTATATCATGATACAGAGAAAAATACAGTCAGGGCTTTCATGATATCCATCAGGACAATCTGGCAAAATTATCATCCAGGGGTAGTTAAGAGTAGTGGGCACTCTGGAAAAAAGCCCAGGGTGGGGAGGTTAATAGGAGCAGCAGGTCCAGTGTAGTTATTGTCCCTTTCATTGCACCAGCACTCAGACCAGGACGGTGATAGGAACCTTGAGCTTTGAAGTCCATATCAGTCTGTCCTGAGATGCCATTAAGTCCTCCCAGGGCCAAACTTCAAAGATTTGGGGGAGGGAAGGCTAACACTAGGGGTATAAGTGAGTGAAAAGAGGTGATCCAGGTCAAGATCAGGCAGGCCAACCACTCCCCTCAATGCACATCAGGGGGCAGAGCCTCACATAAAAGCCCAATTCAGCAGCTAAGACAGGAGAAATTAGTAAACAGAAAAAGACACTGACTCCTATAAAAATTATTGTAGATTCAAAGACACCCAAAAATCCAACCCAGAAGGCAAAAGAACCACCCTGACAACTTCTAGAAGAGACTGGAAAGAAAAAATGGACTTTCCTCAAGGACTCATAAATACCTAGAAGAAATGAGGCAAGGGATTTTTTAAAAATGAAATAAAAAAGCTTTGGAGGAAAGAATTAGAAAGCAAACAAATAACTTAGAACAGACGATGTCAAACCTTACCCAAGAAAAAGAGTTCTTGAAAATTAGAATAGGGCAGCTAGGTGGCGCCGTGGATAGAGTACTGGCCCCGGAGTCAGGAGGATCCAAGTTCAAATCCAGCCTCAGACACATAACACTCACTAGCTGTGTGAGCCTGGGCAAGTCACTTAACCCCAATTACCTCACGAAAGAAAGAGAAAATTAGAATAGACCAAAGAGAAATCAATGAGACAGCAAGGAATATTAGAATAAAATCAGAATGTTGAAAAAATGGAAAGAAATATAAGGTACTGGATTTGACTGGATGGGATGGGATTCAATTAGATTAGATTGGAGGAGAACGGCTGAGAATGAGGATAAAGGATATGGAATATGTGCTCTTAATTTGTGTGTGTACGTAGACTGATGTGCATAGAGGTATACTTATAATACATGTGTGCGGTAGCCCCATGGTGAAGACCCTAGAACATGTCTTTTTTATTCCCATCCATCTGAATGAATGCAATGACTTCATGATAGGTTATTCAAAATCGACTCCCTTTGCCCCTCCAATCCAGCCAGCACACCATATCCAGAAGCACCTTGGTAGCCCATAAGTCAGATCACATCACCCTTTTGGTTAAGTCTCTCTTTATCCTTGTGGAACTGCTGGAGAGAGGTGAGCCAGACAATAGTACAAGGGGGCAAATTCAGAACTGATTAGATAGTAAGACTGACATAATAGTTACCAATGGACTGAGGCATGACGGAGGAACTCCCGGATGAAGTGCCCCAGGGATCTGTCCTTGGTCCTGGCTGTGAAATATTTTTGTCAATGACTTGAATGAAAGCAGGGATGCCACAAAATTGGGAGAGGTAGCTAACATGCTGGGTGACCAGAAGGATCCCCAAATCTCTCAGCCAGGTAGAATATGAAGCCAATATTAAGTGAAGCTTAGTAGTCTTACTCTTGGGTTCAAAAAATCAACTTCACAACAAGATGACTCCATGTCAGTTTGTCTGATAAGTAAATGCTTCTTGGCTTCTCTGAAAAAGATCTTGAAGTTTTAGTATACCACAAGCTCAACATCTATTCAGCTCAATACTATCCTCTTGTCTTATCACCATCATTCCCTGCAAGACCCCAAATTTGGATTGCTCCAACCATCCACCACCTTTGGCTGCAGCTGGAAAAATCTTGAAGGCATGCTGACTAATTTACAAATTTATGTTACATGATCTCAACTGAGTCTGTGCTTCTGCAAAGCAGTCCTTCTACACCTGTCAAGTGATTTGCTGTTCCACCCACAAAATGGCTTGTCCAACCTTTTTATCTTTCCTCAAGCCTCCCATGGCATCCCTTCCCCTCCCCCTCTCAGATGAGAACCTTGTCTCATAGTTCCCTGGAAAAATGAAGACAATTTGCTGAGAGCTCCTTCTTCTCTCCCAGATGGCTTCCACCACTCTCTCTTCCTCCCCTCCTGCTGCAGAGGAAGAGATGGCCTTCACTTTGCCAATATAAGCACAAGCACATCTCATCTTTTCCAGTGGATTACTCTGACATCTCCACTTTCTCACTAATCTTCCATCTCTCCCAGTCTCCTGACTGCCGCCCTGCAGACATGTCCATGCCCTATAAACATCCTTCATCTTTTCACACACTCACAGACATGCTCACTTGATCCAATCATACCCTCTGCCTCTCCTCCTATCTTTCTCTCTCCCCCTTATGGCTAACCTCATGAAGAAAACCATCCCTAATTGCTGCCTCCACTTCCTTCCAGCTCAATCCATCTGAGCCCATTGCTTTCTAGCTTCTGATCTTATCATTCAACTATAATTGCTCTATCCAAAGTTAACCGGAATTTATTCATTGCTGTATCTACTGGCCTTTTCTAAGTCTTCACCCTTTCATAGCCTGTGACAATGCTCTTCCCACTCTCTCCTCTCCAGGTTTTTATGACACTGCTATCTCCTGGTTCACCTCTTACCTATCTCACAACTCCTTCTCTGTCTCCTTTGGCCAGGTCACAACCACTAGCCAAGAGTCTATCCTGCGCTCTCTTCTTTTCTCTCTATCTCTCTTGGTGATGTTATCAGCTCCCAAGGACTCAGTTATCATCAGTCTGTGCAGATGATTCCCAAACTAGTATTGTTGTTGTTGAAGAGTCATCTGTACTCACATCCAACTCTTCATGACCCCATTTAGAGTTTCCTTGGTGGATATTGGAGTGGTTTTCCATTTTCTTCTCCAGCTTATTTGACAGATGAAGAAACTGGGGCAAACAGGGTTAAGTGACTTGCCCAGGGTCACACAGCTAGTAAGTGTCAGAGGCCAGATTTGAACTCAGGAAGATAAGTCTTCCTGACTCCAAGCCCAGAACACTGTGCATTATTGGTGCCCCCTAGCTACCTCCAAACCTATATATATGGCTTCATTCCCTCTCTTGTACCTCCCATCACCAATGCCGTACTGGACATTTCCAATTCAACCTGGACATGAATTCAGATGTGATATTGACAGTGACACAGAACTCCTTGCTATTACTCAAACACGCCACACATGTCTGAACTCCAAACATTTTCACTGACTGTCCACCATGCTTGGATCATTTGACCTCCTTGTTTCTACCTCCTAGCTTCCTTCAAGTCTCATCTAATGTCCCACCTTCTAGTGTCTTCCCTCCGAGATTACATTTACACTGTATATTCCATTCACGCTATATGGAGAGTGTCTCAAAAGTCTTAGTGCAGTTTTATACTTTAATAACTTCAGTGGTGTAAATGTACAAACTTATAAAAAGTGACACTTGAAAGGTTATTTACATTTTTAAAAGATTAATATATTTCTTATGAAAATTCAATAGAACCTGTATCATTCTAATAGATTTCCAAATTTTGTAAAAATTTTCATCAGCTGCTGCTCAGTGACAGAAAGGATTGCATTTGTAATCTTGACCTTTAGATCATCTCAAGAATGAGGTTTTGATGCCTACATGATGGTTTTAACATGATCCTACAAGAAAAAGTCTAACAGAAATAGATCAGGTGAATAGAGTGGCTGAACAAAGGGACCTTTTCTACTGATTCAGAGATCTGAGAAAGTTACATTAAGAAACTCTCATACGTGCAATGCATGATGCAAGGTACTCCTTCTTGTTCAAATTAAATACACATTATTCAAAACTCACAAAATTAGTGTAATAAAAATTTAAGTAATTCAACTTTCAAATGCTATTTTTGTAAGTTTATAGAATTTATACTAATGAAGTTGTTAAAACGTAAAACTGTAATGAGATATTTGGGATGCCCTGTATACCATGTATGTACATAGTTGTTTGCAATTGTCTCCCCATTCGATTGTAAGCTTCTAGAAGAAAAAGATCGTGTTCTTCACCATTCTTTGCATGACACAGTGCCTGGCACATAGCTAAGGCTTAATAAATGGTTGTCTACTGACTGCCTCAACATGAATCAGATAATGAAGTCAGACAATGAGTTCATCAGGTTGAATTGAGACATGACATGCAGAATGAGCAGAGATTTAAATGATCAGAGATTTAAAGTTAGAAAGGACCACAAAGATCATCTAGTCCTATGCCCTTATTTTATAGATGAGAAGAAAAATAAAATAGGCTCAGGGATGAGAATTATTTGCCCAAGATCATACACAGGTGTTAAGTGATAGGGCGGGATATAATCATCTCACTGTATTCTGTGCTTGTCAGATCCAATCTTCACTGTTCTGTTCTGTTCCAGGCATCATAATTTAGGAAGGACAGTGATGAAATGGAGAGCAGCCAGAGGATAGTAACCCAGAAGGTGAAGGACTTTGAGGCCATACCAAACAAAAATCAGGTGAAAGAACTAGGGGTTCTAGGAGCAGCTAGGTGGCACAGTGGGTAGAGCTCTGTCCTGGGAGTCAGGAAGACCTGAGTTCAAATGTGGCCCCAGACACTTGATATTTACTAGCCGTGTGACCCTGAGCAAGTCACTTAACCCTAGCCAAAACAAACAAATTGAGGATTCTGAAGAAGGCTTAACATAAAGGAAAACTATAGCTATATTTAAGTATAAAAGAGTGGTACTGGGGATTATTATTATTATTATTGTTGTTATTATTATTATTATTATTATTATTATTATTATTATTATTAT
This sequence comes from Phascolarctos cinereus, assembly GCF_003287225.1. Classification (NCBI taxonomy): domain Eukaryota; kingdom Metazoa; phylum Chordata; class Mammalia; order Diprotodontia; family Phascolarctidae; genus Phascolarctos; species Phascolarctos cinereus. The sequence goes on along the minus strand of NW_027555625.1, from coordinate 25,520,665 downwards.
TATTTCAAATCCTGACTCGGATTCTCACTAGCTATTTGACCCTGGGCAAGTCACTTAACCTCAGTTTCTCCATCTGTATAATGGGGACAATATCACCTGCCTCTTAGGGTTGTTGTAAGGATCACAGGAGTTAATTCTTGTAAAGTGCTTAGTACAGCGGCTGGTACACAGTAAGTGCTATATAAACGCTAGCTGTGATTAATAATATTATAACTGTAATACTAATTATTATTAGTATCGTTAGTAATTGTATTATTAATAATTATTAGTAATATGATACTAATATGATATATAATATACCATATGATAGTAATATGATTTCTAATACTATTAATAATAATTACTATTATAGTTGTAATATTATTAGTAGTAATTAGTAATTGTACTATTATTAACTTAATAGTATTCAGTAATTATTATTATTACTCACTATTAGTAACAATTAAGATTCCTGATGTTAACAATTCTAATTTAATTATTAATCATAATTATCCATAATACTCTTGTATTAGTTATTAGTCATAATAATTAGTGTAGTACTACTAATAGTAGTGATAATATGACTATAACCATAATCGTTAATAACAATAGCCAGCATTTATTTAGCGCTTTAAGTTTTGCAAAGCGCTTTATTATTTCATTTGATCTTCCAAGCAACCCTATGAGGTGGATGCGACAAACTCGGGGCTTCTTGACGCCGGGGCAGAGCTGTCCCACTGCGCCACCTTGTGGCCTCTGTAGAGTAGACTTGCTCTGCTTGGCTCCGGGAAGCAGCACCAGAGCCGATCTGGATGAGATGTCAGAGGGAAAGCACCAGCGAACAGAGCCTTCTGAAGGTGGAATGGGCTACCTCTGGAGGCTGGGAGTCTTGCCTCCTAAAGTAGAGGCAGCAGAGAGCATCTAGCTGGCGTGTTGTCGAACAGATTCCTGCTCCGTTATAGCTGGTACCTGAGGTCCCTTCTGATGCAGAGATTCTGTGATTGTGCTTCCGAATTTCTGCGCCTCCCCTGAAGTCCTCCTCCCACGTCCCACAAACATAATAACAATAGAATTTATGTGGTGCAAAGTCTGCAAAGCACTTTACTCATTGTTTCATTTCATTCTCATAAAGGTCCTGTAAAGTAGATGCTAGTAGTATCTCCATTTTACAGATGAGGAAATTGAGGCAGATTTAGATTATATGAATTGTCCAGGTTCACACCACTTGTTTGAGCCAGGATTTGAACTCAGGTCTTCCTGATTCCAAGACTATTGCTCTATCCACCGCAACACCTAACTGACAGGAAGGTTTTGGGCACTGATCCAGTGATGACTGTATACTCATCATTCCACCACCAGCCTGGCTAGACTAGAAAAGCCCATCACCAGGTGAGCTACAGGGTGCTACAACCACTCTCAAGGAGTCCCTCCTTAGTTAGAGAAAGGTTGGGATCCACCCTGTGAGGAGGGCGCGGGGTGGGGGGGGGGCTGGAGTGACATGTGCAAACAGGTCAGATAGTTGGCAAATGGTCTGGATGTCTGGGGGACTAAGAAGCCCTGGGAATACCCCAAATATACGGTCTTCCTCAGTGTGGCGTAGTGATGGGTCATGCTGGGTAAGGGCCGGCAGATGGCGCCCAAGGCCTTTGTTCTGCTTCCAGGCCAATCTCTCACCTAGAATGTGGCACAGGGCTCAGTGGGACCAAGGTCTTCTGGGGAGAAGAAAAGATCAGCTTCCAAAGACAGTGCTTTTGAAGAGCAGGGGCTATCTCCTCCCACTGCCATCCCAGCTCCCTCCCTGAGGGTCAATGACTATATGTCCCCCTTAAAACAATAGCTCAGTTTTCTATAATGCTCTAAGGCTTCACAAAGCACTCTCCTTATGACAGCCCTGGGAGGCAGGCAGTTCTCTGATTTCGTTATCATTAAGAGTAGTAATAGCAACAATATCTAGCACTTATATAGCACTTTAAGGTTTGCAATGCTCTTTACATATGGTCTCTCATTGATCCTCACAACCCTGGGAGGTAGGTGAGGATTTTACAGATAAGGAAACAAACTAGGAGAGAGTGATGTGTCCAGGGTCATGTGGCTTTAAGTGCCAGCATCAGGATTCGAACTCAGGTCCTCCAAACACCAAATCCACCACCCTATGCCCTGTGCAACCTAGCTGCCTATTATTATGCCCATTTTATGGATGAGGAAGCTAAAATTCAGAGTTCAGCAAGTTACTCAAGGACATACTGCCAGTGTTTTGTCTTTTCTATGAGACTAGGGGTTCCCTAAGGTAAGGCAGTGCTTTCTCAACTTCAGGTCCATCCTATCCTGGCCCAGTCCCTGTCTCCCAGTGCCCAGTCCAGAATTCTGCACACCACGTTCCCAAGACAGAGAGGGTGGTTTGTCCTTGTTCTCTGAGGCTTTGAAAACCTGCAGCATCTTCCATAGAGGGAGAATTGGGGGAAGGAAAGCATGCCTGTTGCCACAAACCATCAGATTCTGCCCAACTGTGGCTCTGCACAGTGACCCCTCCTTCAGAGAGCTCTCCCCTAGGATCTCCAGTTCCCACATACCCTGGGCATAGCAACAGCATGGCCCAGTGGAAAAGGCTGAACTTCTTCATTTAAGGATGGGATGATGTCAGCCCTGCCTCTGGAAGTGGAATCACATCACAGAGTCCTGCCCCCTTGGACATCCACCAGACCCTGGGAAAGGTAAGTGACTCATTTCACTTTTATCCAGTGATGAAACTGGGGGCCCCTGGTGCTCTAGAGTGTGATTCTATCAGCCAATTCCTGCAGGTCCAGCCTGCCCTTCCGTCATCATGGATCAGGTATGAGGATAGGATACCACTGACTAGGACAAGGTCACAGTCTCAGAGCTCAACTTCAACCCAAGAAGACTACTCCTAATCTAAGCACTGAGACCTCTAAACAAGGCCACAGACTGGGTTCTAACGTGACCAATCACGTACTCTAATCTTGGTCACTGACTGGCCCCTGACCCCAATCACCAACTGCCCTCAGCCACAGGCTGACTCCTGACCCTGGGTCTCTTTAGATTATCAGCAGTTAGGGGTCACCCAGGCCCTGCCTCCCACCCCAGGGAGCTAAACATGATTTTTTTCAAGGAGAACCTGATGATCAAAAAGCATAAGGTAGAGACCAAAAGATACATAACAAAGTAATTAATTGCAGCTTTATGGATGGTGAATAAAGGAATCAATGAATGGATGGACTGAGAAAGGGTCAGATACCTCTTTTATTCCAAAAGTATCAAAGGCACTTACAATACAGAGCGGGGGGAAAGGAGAGGAAAACTGAGAGGCACCTAGAAATCCAATCAGAAGGGTGCATGGAGAGTAAGTCCAAGGGGTTAGAAGCGGATCCCCACCCCAGCCCTGTTAGAAGGTACAGTACAGTATGTAAGAAAGCTACAGGGGATGCCCTGGGTAAAATCAGTTGAGGCTTCTGCATATTAAAAAAAGATAAAAAAATTAATTCTTCTCAGGATCAGAAAAATAATCCCATGAACCTTGCAGAATGAGAGGACCTGGGGAAGGGGGTCCCGAGTCACAGGCTCTCTGAGCCCAGAAGTCTCTCAGGTCTCACGCTGGAAAAGGTCTTGGTACATCTCAATGAGGCGGGCTGCCTCCCGCTGGCCAGAGAGCAGGGCACCATGAGTGGTGGAATAGTATTTTCGGTGTGTGGCCTCCCCAGAAAACAGGACCTGCATGGGCTGGAAACAGACCAGGAGAGAAACCAAGGTAAGTGGGAGTCAAAAGCCTCCTGGGTTGGCACAGTGGGTGAAGCTAGTCTACTCAGGGGGCCCCTTTTTGTCTCAAATTGCTACTGAGCAGTTACTGAGGGTTTAGGTACTATTTCCCCTCTCCAACTCCTATCCCATGAGACAACTGAAGGCAAGAACACTGTGCCTCCCAAAAGGCCAGATTATGAACACTGGAAAGGGCCCCAGCAGCCATGACGTCCAGCCTGTGCCTGAGTAAGAATCCTCACCATGACCTAACTGATAAGAAGTCATCCGCCTTGTGCTGGAAAGCCCCCAGCACTTCCCAAGGCAGCCCAAAATGCAGAACAAGACGAATCTTTCATCCAAATCTCAGCCCTTCAAACATAAATTATGTCTCCTGCCAAGGGCCTTCTCTTATCTACGCCAAACATCCCCAGGTTTTTTCAACTGATCCTCAAATGTCCTGAACTCCCTGGCGCCCTTTACCAGCCCAGTCGGCCTCCCCTGGACACTCTCCAGCTTCTCCATGTCCTTCCCAAACTTCAGAGCTAGAACTGAACATAAGAGCTGAGTAGGGTAGACCACCAGGACAATTCCCTCCTTATTCCCAGATGCTAAGCCTCTTTCTTCATGCAATCTCCTTCCTCTGTGTTTCCCCCTTCAATGCTTGGTCCATCTACTCTACATATATACTGTACATCCCTACTGATACACACATTGATTCTCCCATTAGAGGGTTAGCTCCTTGAGGGCACCGACTTGTTTTGTCTTTCTACATTCCCCCCCCCCATTAAAAGGTAAGCTCCTTGAGGGCAGAGGCTGTTTTTACCATTCTTTGTATCCCCAGAGCTTAGCATAGTACTTGGCCCATAGTAGGTGCTTAATAAATGCTTGCTGATTGACAGCCCTTGATCCTTCCCAGGGTGGTCATCCATGACTATTGATGGAACTTAGCTCGTTCTCTCCTTAGATGGCACATATTTGGGTTTAGGGTCAAAGTTAGACCTTGGTGAGGACTGATCTCATGCTTTCCCCCACAGCATAGTTGAGTCCAGGGCCAGTCACTCTAGGGGCTCCATAAATGTTTACAGACTGATTGGTGGTCCCCCCTTCTTCCCTCCCACATCCAGGAGGGTACCCTACTCACCGCTGTCTTAGAGCTCTCTGTATAAGGCAGTGGCTTGGCCAGTCTCTCCACATCAGCCCCACTTGAACCCACTTGGGTGTAGGAGTAGGAGCCTCGGAAGTGGGGGTTACTGCCCCAGGAGGAGCGGAGGATCCGGCGAGGCTTTGGAATGTCAGGGTTCCCTGTTGGGGATCCACACAAGAGGAGGGGGTGAGAGGTGGACCCTGGGAGGATGCAGAGCCCCCCAAGGGCCTGAAAGCTAAGGAAATTCCCTGACCCACAGGCAGAGGTAGAGCCACTGGCCACCTCAGGGATGGGTAGGGAAGAGGCATGGAGGGAGGGAGGGTTGGAAAAGAAGTCACAATGGATTAGAGGCGGTGTAGTACAGGGGGAGTTGGAGAGTAAGAAAGACCTGGATTGTAATCACAGCTCTACCACTTGCTTCCTGGGGACTGTGGGCATCAGGGCATCTCTGGGACTCAGTTTCTCATCTCCAAAAAGAGAAATTTGTATTCGATGTCCCTTGCAGCCCTAAATCTGAGCTTGGCCCAAGAGATACAGCACACCAGATTTTCAAGTCAGAAGACCTGGCTTCAACTCCTGGTTCAGCCATTTATCACACACACAACTCTGGACAATCCCTTTACCCTCTCGGCCCGTTACAGCTCCAAAATGGTGGAAGGGGAAGTCCCAGAAATATCCACCTTCATCACTTGGAATGCTTTCTTTCCTTCCAGACGCAGATGAAGCGCCACCTTCTACATGAGGCCTTTCCTGACCCACCCCATGCCCAGCTTCCAGGCCCCTGTATAACTCTGCATGTTCTTTTCTATATGTCCAGATCTGGATACGTTGTCTCTCTCTCCTGGCTAGACTGTCAGCTCCCCAAGGGCAGGAACTTGCTTTCACTTTTATCTTGCTGTCCCCAAGACCTAGCACAGTGCCTAGAATAATAAATGCTAGCTAACTGATTTACTCTCAAGTCCCTTCTGCCTCTAGGTCTATGATCCTATTGGCCACCACTACTCCCTAAGTCACTGAAACCCTCTGGGCTTTTTTTTCCTCATCTGGAAAATAGGTGCCAATAACATGCCTCCTCCCTACCTCCAGAGGTGAAACTGTATTGGGATAACGGATGGGATACATAAACACAAGTGGCAGGGGCCATGAAAGAGCCAAGCTCTGACTTGACTAAAAGCATGCTTTTTGTGATAGACAATCAGACAGAAAGGGGGTGGCAACCACGGAATTAGGTGCTTGACAAGAGAATGCTTGTGTTGTCTTTTTTTCAACCAATTTAACTCCATTGCAACCTTCTCCAGAGCCTCACCCTGGTTTGCCTGGGTCCTCGGATGCCACACCATCCTAAGCCATGCTCTACCCAGTCCTACCAATGTGGAAAGGCTCTAAGCACGGGCCTGGATGGGCTGCAGATCTGCCACCCAATGACTAGACTAGCTAAGTTTGGAGAGCTTGTCAGAAGGCTGGCTGCAGCAACACTCAATGACCATCTGTTAAGTTTCAGGGGAGCTGTAACTACATTAATGAAGGGAAGACTCATGCAAGGAAATCACAGCTGTTAAAAGCATTTTCACCCAACCTCACTTTAAAGATGGAAAAAAGGAGGCCTAGCAGGAGACAGTATGTACTGACTTCAGCCAGGAGCCTTGGAAACAAAAGGGCACAAATGTCTAGAGCCCCAACTAGAGCTAAAACCCCTGGATTACAGCACCAGTTCTCCCACTCATCAGTTTGGCAAAGTCATTGAACCTCTGTGATGTGGTTGCCTCAACTGTAAAATGGGGACAAAAATAGCATCTGCCAACCTACAGCTTTTTTTTTAAGACCAAATGACAGTATTTGTAAAACACTTAACTTGGCGCCCGGTACAAAATGCAAGTTATTGTTATGATCATCATCATCATTACTATTATTAGGGTGGAAGTGGAGTAGAAACCACTAGCCTGATTTATGTAATCAGGTAAGGAGCAGGGAACAGAGGGAACGACATGTTAATGCGTTAAAACAAAGGGCAAACCCTGCTATCCTGTTAAAAAGCAAGGAGCTCTCCTTGATAGAATTAGGAAGACACATGGCCATTGGGAGCGCCAAAAGTTAGCCCCAACCTTGGCAGCCTTTAGAAAGATGAGCCTGCTGGTCCAAGACCATGTATGAGGCAGGAAGCAGCTCTATGGCCTGTGCCTCTAGCAGCAAGGAGAAGGGAGAGGGCTTTTCTCCCAGCTCTCATTTTATAGTTGAAAGAACTGAAGACCAGAGAGGTGAGGTGATTTCTCTACCATCACACAGACAATAAGCATTAGAGGTGAAATTTGAACTCAGGCCCTTTGACTCCAAACCCAGTGATCTTTCCATTATAATCTGCCACCCCGACGTGCCTCTCTTAGCAGATCCGCTCCTCTGACGATAGATGAGAACGTACTCTGGACATTAAAGAAGGCTGACTGACGGGAGAGGCTATTGGAGGGCAGATGCCCCGCCTGCCCACCTGTGAACTTCCGGAGCATCTCGGTGCAGATCTCGGCCACGGCCTCATCGTCGCACTTTTCCATGACAAGGGCCTCCTCCCCGCAGATCCAGCCACTGAGCACGTGGCCGTAGCGTTCTGGGGGGTAGAGGACGTCGAAGCCACAGATCTTGCGGTACCACAGCTCCTCGGGGTAGGTGAGGCTCCGGCTCTCAGCCTCGTCCTCCCACACGAACTGGAGGCTGTTGCATTCGGCCCCCCAGAAGGGCTCTTCGAACTCCAGGAAGATCTTGTCGGTGGTGCCAATGCCCAGGCGGCAGATGGCCCCCGCCTTCTCTGAGGGAAGCCCGGGCCTGAAGAGCGTGGAGTGATGCTTCTTCAGGACGCCCAGGGACACGGTCACGATCACATGGTCAGCCGGGATCACCTCACAATCCTCGCACTCCACCGCCACTGGCCACTGGCTTCCCTCCTCTTCTCTTCCTTCACTCCTGTCCCCCCCGGGGTCTTCCCCGCCTTCATCGGAGGTGTCGTTATTGTGGTCGGCCAGCTGCTCGATCTCGGGACCGCCACGCCGAGCTGATGCCTGGTCCCAGTGCACGCAGCGGACTGCCTTGCCCAGCTGGATGACGCGGTCTGGGATGTCCTGTGCCAGCAGCTCTACGATGCGCATGAAGCCAGAGGGGATGACGTGGTGTGCTCCTGGAATCTCCGTCCACTCTCCGAAGGCGCTGAGGGACACCTCATCCATGCTGTGGGAGCTACTCTCACAGCTCTCCACCTGACGGAGGAAGCGAGAGGGAGAGTAAGAGGGAGAAAGAATGAAGGAGACAGTGAGGAAAGAGCCTGGGGCCAGAGCTGTGCTGCGCCAGAGCGGCTTCTAACTAGCTAAAGGACAGGAGGACTTCCGCGATAGACTGGAACCTCCCACACAGTCAAGTTGCTGTCTCTCTCATAAGACTGGGAGGCCCCCCAAAGTTAGGGACCGTTTCTGACATTAGCCAAGGAGTCCCACAGTCAACCCCATGTCTTCTGTTTGTATCCGCCCTGCTGCCTCCTGTAGGGCACGACATATACAGCAGAGACCTGATAAATGTTTGTTCAGTGAATCAATGAAGGAACAAATGAATGAGGGTCAGCCAAAGTCTGAGACTATCCCCAATATCACGCAAGGAGTTCCCAGGCCTTGCAAGCACCTGAGATTTGATAAATGCTTGCTCAATACATTCATGAATGAGTTAATAAAGGACTCCACGGATGGGAGGCAGCTTGGTACAACAGACAGAATGCTTCACTGTCAGTCAAAGGACCCTGGCTCCAATCTCAGCCTGCGCACTTACTGCACCTACTGAACAAGCTATCAGGCCACCTCTCTGGGCCTCAGTTTCCTCCTCTGTAAAATCAGGTGTGAGACTCAGTTGCCTCTAAGGATCTATCCTGTCCGATTGGGAGATGCTGTCTCCCCTCCTTAGACAAAAGGCCCTCTTGGGGGTTGGGAGGACATTGTCCCCCAAATCAGGCCAAAAGACTCCCTGAGAATAAGAACTGTCTCCCACATTGGGTCAGGGACCCCAGGGAGCAGGGGATGTGTCTCCTCCCTCTGCGTCTTCCCCCACCATCCAGCCCACAGAGATCAGGAAACCATCAGAAGAAACCTCAGAGATAAGCTAGTTCAACTCCCTTTACATGCAACTGAGGAAACATGTCCAGGGATGGTCAGTGACCTGGCCCAGGTGCCACAGCCTCTGCCCTTCCCAAGGCTGCACCCCACCTTCAGATACTGCTGGATCATGGCAAGCTTCAGGCGTTTGGTGGAGTCCGAGTCATCTGGGTCGGCTTTGATGCGGTTTCGCACTTCTTCTCGGGTGAAGACACCCACACTGTTCTGACTCTCAGCATTGACTGGTTTACCTCGTTGGAAGAACTCCTGGGTCAGGTTATAGACCTGGGGGGAGGAAGAGACGAGGACGTAGGCTGAGAAGTGGAATGGCTTCCATTCATTCACAGGCTCACCAACCTACCGATGGAAGGGGTCATTGAGGGCATTGGGTCCAGCCCCCTCAACTTACAGATGAGAAAACTGAGGCCAAAGCACTTTCCCCAAGGCCACCTATGGAAGAGCCAGAGCTAGAAGGGGCTTCAGAAGTCATCCGGTTGGAGCAGCTAGGTGGTGCAGTGGATAGAGCACCAGCCTGCAGTCAGGAGGACCTGAGTTCATATCTGGCCTCAGATCAAGCACTTGACACTTGCTAGCTGTGTGACCTTGGGCAAGTCACTTAATCCCAATTGCCTAAATTTTAAAAAAAAAAATAAGTCATCCGGTCCAGCCCTCTCATTCTCTCATTTTCTAATGAGGAGGCTGAGTCAGCTCAGAGGGACTAAGTGACTTGCCCAAAATCATGACAGTAGTGAGCAGGGTCATAGGGACCATTGATCTAGAGCTGGAAAGAGCCTGAGAGGCACCAGGGGTGAGTAACTTGCGGCCTCCCTCGAGGCCCTTTGTCTGAATCAAACTTCACAGAACAAATCCCCTCAATAAAAGGATTGGTTCTGTAAAACCTAGACTCAGTCAAAAGGCCGAACCAAGGACCTAGAAGGCTACATGTGGCCTCAGGGCCATAGATTCCCTTCACCTGGCTAACCACTTCCACTGCCTCATTTTACACATGTGGAAACTGAGGATCCCAGAGGTTAAGCTAGCTGCCCAGCCACACAAGTAGCAAGTTACAGAACCAGCAGTCTAGGTGGGTCCTGTCTCTGGCTCTAGGTCCAGCATCCCTTCCCCTGCCTCAATTCTAACCCACATTCCAATTGGAGCCTTCCTCCAGGCCCCAGCTCCAACTCATCTCCTCCAGGGAGCCATCCTGGATTCATCTCCCTGGACAGTGTCCTGTTCATTCAAGCCCCTTAGCACTTACCTATTCAATTCCACTAGACTAACTTCTCTTGTTGTTTTTAATGCTTGTTTCTTAAAGACAAGGGGTGTATGTGTGTGTGCATGTGTGTGTGTGTGTGTGTGTGTGTGTGTGTGTGTTGGGGTGAGCGAGGGGGGGTGGGCTGTATGTGTAGGTGGGTGGGTGTTGTCTTTCCCATAAGACCAGGAGGTCCCTGAGAGTTGCAAGACCAGACAGAAGGCTTTAAGGGGTTTCCCCCACCAGACCAGCGGCTGAGACGTAACACTGGCGAGTCCAGGCGTATGAGGGCCACATCACAGAATCTAGGGGAGGCAGGACCACAGTGACCACCTAGATTCCAGTCCAACCCACACCTCAGAAGGAACCCCCTTATGAAATCCCTGGCAAGCAGCCCCCTGTAGCGAGGGGAAGCCCACCACCTCCCAAGCAGCCCCACCCACTGATGGCCACAGAGCTCTCCCTGGTTTCCTGGTAGCCTGTGTCCTTGATGAACCCCAAGAGGAAGGAGAATTTTCCTGGGCCCTGACTGGGTTCAGGTTCTAACTGAAATTCCCTGCGTGACTTTGAACATATCAGTTAACCTCAATAGACCCGTTTCCTCCCTATAAAATTAACAAGTTAGACTGTAAGATCCCTAAGGACCTTCTGGCTCTGACAGGGTGTCTCTAAGATCTTAGTGGGAAAAAGATATTCCCCTCCCTGGTGGCCTCCAGCTCCAAGGCTGCGTGACAGTCCCCACCGCCCCCAGGAAGCACCCGAGGGCCTTGGCCAGGTCCCACATGTGTCTGTGCACGTATCTCTCTCCAAAGAGCCCAAACCCCTTGTTTGCCGTTCCCCTCCAAGAATTCTCTTGGGCTCTATGTCAGGGTTGCACGTTTGAGATCTGGAGGATGGCTATCAGAGAAGCAGAGGGGAAGGGGGAATGATTTCTTAAGAGACCCCAACCCTTCCCTTGGTTACCAAGCATTGCAATGGAGAGCCAACCTATCTGATTTAATGAAACAACAACCTCAGAGCCACGTCAAAAAGGACAGCTCCACAGTATTGTGGATTGAGCACTGGACTTCAAGTCAGGAAGACCTGGATTCAAATGCTTCAAAAAACTTATTAACTATATGACTCCAGGCAAATTCCTTAACCTCTCAAGGCCTCAGTTTCCTCATTTGCAAAATTTGGGGGTGGGACTCAGTGGCAACTAAGGTCCTTAACCGCTCTAGATCTACAAACCTAAGTCATATAACCTCTCTGGGCCTCAGTTTCCCCATCTGTAAAATGAGGGGATCAGATTTCTAAAGTTCCTTCCAGCCCTAAATCTAGGTGAATAAGAGATAAGCTCACATAGGGAAACTCTTGGAGGGAGGCCTCTGAGACATAGTGCGGCTGCCCAAGCCTGTCCAATCACCCAGGTTTAGGGTCTGCCCCACTGCCAAGTTTCCAACGTTCCTTTGTCTTTGTTTGAAGACCTGCTTTTAGAACCAGTTTAGTCAATGTCATCGATTTACAATCAGGAGCTCCTGTGGACCCCAACGATACCCATCATCAGGTTCCCTGACTTCTTTGCCAGACTTGGTGTCCCCTCTTACAGTCTTCCCACCCTAGGCTACTTCTCCAACCATCTCTAGCCCAGTAGGTGGAGGTGAGGGCACCACTCCTGACTCTCTAATGCCTGGAATTGGCTAGTCATTTCTGGGACCCAGCATGGCCACCCAAAAGTACCCTTTTCCTCCCTCCCCTTCCCCCTTATGTGGAAAGAGAGAGAAAGAAGAACGAGGAGGAGGAGAAGGTCCCCTTTGAGGCCATTTGAAAGCAGACTCATGGACTACAAAGGCCATTCCCCAAAGAGAAGCATGAGTTCTGAGGCTGTCATTTCAAGGGGGGCATCAGGCTGGCTCAGTCATGCCTCCATGGCACCGCTCAGGTAGGGTCTCCTTAGGACTCACCCCCACCCCACCTACAGGGACTGGTAGGCCATGGGTTAGGGCTATTTGGAGAGGGAAATGTGCCCAGATAACAGGAGCCCTGGCTAAATCCCCTCTAAAGCTTCTTAGTGGGTGTGAAAACAATCCCATGGCCCCAGAGCTGGAGGTCACCTGGGAGGGGAACTTCTTTTCCCACAGAAGTCTTAGAGTCACAGTGTTAGGATGGAAGGGACCTTAGGGACCCTCTAGCCTGACCCCCTAATTTGACAGCAGAGGAAACAGTACCAGAGAGGTTAAGCTACCCAAGGTCACACAGAGTTTGGTCCCAACCAAGAAGTCAATCAATTCCCTCTCCACATGAGATGAGTCCCATAGGGAATGTGTGATATTAGGAAAAACTTCCTAACTCTAACTGGGTCTGTTTTCTTAATAACTGATCCATACAAGGTACCATTCATCATCAGAATACCAACTATAGGTTCCTTGAGGGCAGAGCCCCCAGTCTGTTTCACTTTCTACACAGCAAGTCAGAGAATAACAGAAACGCAAAATCTGGGCGTTTGGAGGGACTTGGGGCCACCTGGTCTGACCTCGACCCAACGAAGAATCCCCTCCACAAAATCCCTGACAAAAAGTGATGATCCAGCCTCTGCTTGAATACCTGAGTGACAGGGAACTCACCACCTTCCAAGGCTTCAGGTATTAGGAAATGTTTCCTTACATGTAATTGAAATCTGGAGCCAAGCAGCACAAGCCTAATCCCCACCCCAGGTGATAATTCTTCAAGGCTAATCATCCCCATTTCTTTTGACCCAATGGGAAATCACAAAAAGTAACTCCTATTTTAATGAATTGGCAAGTATTCATAGAAAACCACCAGGCAGTATGGTGGAAAGGATAGAGGAATGACCGAATCCTCCCTCTGACACACACTAGCTCTGCAACCTGCCCAACTCCCATCAGGGCTCAGTGGCCCAGGCCACTCCCAAAGACTCTGAGTTATCGAGTAGCTGATCTTTCTCATGGAGAGACCTTCCCTGTCACTGAGGGTTCCCCACACCAATGAGATCCTTTATCAAGTGGAGCAGTAGATAGAGCATTAGACTTGGATAGGGAAGACTTGAATTCAAATCTTGCCTCAGAAGATTAGTAGCTTTATGACCCTCAGCAAACCATTCAGCCTCAGTTTTCTTCACCTGGAAAATGGGTTTGAAAATAGCAACTCCCTCCCAAGGTTGTTGTGAGGATCCAGTGAGATAATACTTGTATTGCTGCTGTTCAGTAGGGTCCAACTCTTTGTGACCCTAGAGTGGCTTGTCATTTCCTTCTCCAGCTCATTTGACAGATGAGGAAACTGAGGCAAATAGGGTTGAGTGACTTCCCCAGAATCACATAGCCAATACGTGTCTGAGGCTGGATTTGAACTCAGGAAGATGAGTCTTCCAGACTCCAGGCCTGGTGCTCTGTGCACTATAGCGCTATCTCGCCACCAGAATACTTATAAAGCGCTTTGCAGACCTTAAGGTGCTCCAGGCATGCTAACTATTGTCACTGTTGCTGTCCTTACTCACACAAATATTAAAATGATTATCTGACTCCATAACCATCCTTGCACTTACTGTATCTTCTTAAACTTTTTAAAAGAATTTGTACTCTGTTTTTCTTCACCTAATTCTCAGGACCCACTTGGGAAGCAGAAATAATCACGCTATGGTCCAGGTGGGCGAGCCGGGCCCAGAGAGGGAAAGTGAGTTTTTCGAAGTCACACAGCAAGTGAAGGACAGGCCCAGGCCCCCCAAATTCCAGCTCCCCAAGTCTCAGACTTGAGGAGCTCCTTGCTTCCTTTTCCCTCCGCCCGCATCACCCACCTCGTTGTATAAATCGCTGAATTCCTCAACCACGTCCTTAGGGATTCTTTGGCCACGATTGGTGAGGTAGTAGGCCACGCCATTCTTGGAGTAGAGGCTGATGCGGCCCACGCTGCGCTCCGCGTCAGTTGTCTCTTCCAACAAGCCATTTTCTTCTGCTAGATGGTAGACAGGGTTTCCATGGGAACCATGGATCCAGGTAGCTCCCAGTTCAAAGGTGGCGTGTTCTAATGAAGAGGACGGTCACAAGAGTCATCTCTCCCATTGGTATAGAGCCTCCTTAGAGTCACATAGAATGAGAAGGGAGCCCAGAGGCCCCTGAATCGGACCCCCTCATTTTACAGGTGAGGTGAATTGGCCAGCATCCCACTGCAGGGTCCTAAGAGCACGGCTCCAGAGGCAAAAGGCCCCTCCGAGGTCATCGAATCCATCCACCCTCTTCATTTACAAATGAGGAAACTGAGGCCCAGAAAGTGACTTGCTTAAGGTCATGCAGCTCCTCACTTTCCCGCCTTAGCAGGGCAGGCATTAACACACCTCTTTTAGAGCTAAAAACAGTAAGCCCACACACAGCACTAACTTGCCTCCAAATGGAACCCACTGACCAAAGGACCTGGGTTCAAATTCTGTCTTGGTTTCTTACTGTGTGACCTGGGAAAAGTCAAGTCACCTCTATGAACCTTACTAAAATGAAAGGATTGAGCTACATGGCCTCTAAATCCTTCCTATTTCTACATTTCCCATCTTCAACATCGCAGAACCAAGGGAATGATGTCCACTGGGGTAGGTGTAGACAGCACTGGACCTGGAGGCACAAAGATTAGGGTTCGATTCCAGCCTCAGACACTCACTAGTTGTGTGGTCCTGGGAAAGTCACTTAGCCTGTCTCAGCCTCAGTTTCCTTATCTGCAAAATGGGGATAATAACACTACATACCTCACAGAGCTGTTGTGACGATCAAATAAGATAATACACATAAGGTGTTTTACATACACTTGAAGCCCTATAGAAATGCTATCATCATCATCATCATCATCATTCAATGACCAGACTACTTCAAGTAACGCACTGAAAGACTTCAGAGCTCTGATCAGTGCAGTGCACAGACTGACTCCTTCCTCTTGGCAGAGAGGTGGTGGACTACTGCTGCTGAATGACGCATCTATGACAATGAGGCATTGCCATGTATTTTTTTTCTAAAAATGTGTTGGGGTGGTGTTTTTTGCTTAACTGTCTTTCTGTCATGTCACCCCCTTCCCCTAAACTCCAATGGGTCCCTATTGCCTCCAGGATCAAATTCAAAATGCTCTGTTTCGCATTTAAAGCCCCTTCTAACCTGGCCCCCTCCCACCTCTCCAGTCTTCTTACACCTTCCTCCCTGACCTGTACTCTTGGATCTAGGAACTCTGGTGCCCCACTCCCCGGACGCCGCCCTCCAAACAAGACACCCCATCTCTTGCCTCTGCTCATTCTCTCTGGCCATCTCCCATGCCTGCAACATTCCCATCCTCCATGGCTGACCACTGACCTCCCAACTAAAATGCCACCTCCTACAGGAAGTCTTCCCCAACCCCTCTTCATTCCAGCGCCTTCCCTCTGTTAACTCCATCCTATTTATCCTGCATGTAGCTTGCTTTGTATACATTTGTTTGCATGGTAGCCCCCCCATTAGACTGTGAGCTCCTTGAACACAGGGATTGTCTTTTGCCTTGTTTTGTATCCTCAACACTTAACACGGTGTTTGGCACATAGCGCTCAATAAATATTTATGGAATTGAAATTTTGAATTGAATTGCTTAGTAGCAGTATGTCGTGGGGGCTCTGAGTCAAGAAGTCTTAGGTTCAAATCCTCCACTATCACACACTGCTCAGGTGACCCTGGACAAGTCAATTCACATCTCGGTGGTCTACACAATTCCCCAAGACAGAGAAGGTCTGTATTGTATTGGTAAAGGTAGTCAACTCTCTGAGAGTTCCCTACCCCAGTGAAATCACAGGTCAGGCTCCAAAAAAAACTTAAGTCTTTACTATAATGAGAAGACGGATGGTGGGAAGAAACGGGTCGTTGGAAAGGAGAGCGATGTTTTTTAAAAGAGTGGCAGTAATTGGTTAAAAAAAAACCTGCCCCCATGTCACACAACATGTTAATGCTCGATCAGGGCTGGGATGCCCGCCTCCTTCACACCAGGCCCGTCATCAACCCCTTTCCATGACCACTTGAACCCTTCCCAGTTTTTAGCCCTTCTCTCCTTGCCATCCCCCTTCACACCCTCCACTGGCCCTGAGCCCTCCCGGACCAAGCAATGGAGATACCATTTCCCCTTCACCTCTTCCCCTGCCCAGGAAGCCCAGGATGGGCAGAATGACTGTCTACAAACCTTGGATGAGACAGAAGCCACCAACTCCATTGGTTCACCTACGATGGGGGACCACCAGGCCTCTGCCTCCTAAGGTCCTCCAGGCCGTATCACCTGTCCAGTCTCTTTAGCCTGCAAACCTCTCAGGCACAGCCATATAACCTACTGATGTAACCTGTGCATTTCTGGCCCTTTCCTTCCACCCTGTAGCTCAATTTCTTGGATGCGTTGTCTCTTCCAGTTGGAATGTCAACTCTGTGAAAGCCAGGACCTTCATTCAACAAGGGCTCCTGAGAACTGGAGAGGTCCGTGGCTAGGAAAGATCAACACTAAGGGCATTCTTAAAAACCCATGAAGGAAGGAAACTCCCTCACTAACTCAGGACAGTGCTCAGCCTTTGTCACAGAGTAACCTGGGTGCCTCATACTGCATTTACCCTTTATGAAATAAAAAGGGTGAACCAGGCTAGAATTCTCGACCAGCTACTCACTCGTTGTATGACCTTGGGCAAGTGATTTCCCCACCCTCAGCCTCACATTTCTGATTCCTCATCTGTAAAATTAGTGCAAGAGCCAGGGCAGAGGGAGGAAGGAAGGAAGAGAAGAAGAATATTGGACAAGGGAGTCTCTCAAGCCGCTTCCCACTCTGACACTCTGTGATTCTTTCCTCTTACTCCATCCTGGACAGAGAGAGGTCAACCAGCATTCCCCCGCTGGGAATTCCCCTCCTTCCCTAAAGGGTTTTAAAACATATTAACAAAAATGGCTCCCATTTCTAGAGCCCTCTAAGGTTCACAGAGCCTCTAGGGCCATTATGCCCATTTTACAGGTGAGGCCATTGACATTTAAAGGGGTTAAGTGATTCGTCCCACATGATTCAGGCAGTAGGAGGCAGACCCAGGTCTTCCTGACTCCAGGCTCAGCACCCCCTCCACTACAATAATACACTGTTCTTTCCCAGAGAAGAGAGACTGAGACTGTACCTGTGATTGCCCTGGTACTGGGGACTTCCAGGGGAGGAAACTCCCTCTACCAATACAGGCTGGCACTTCTCTGGCGGCCAGGATGTGTCAGAGGCAGGATTCAAACCCAGGTCTCTGAGGCCAGGCTTTAGCCTGCCTGCAGGCCACCACAACCTGCATATGTCTCTTCCCCAGTTATGGACCACAAGGCAGCATCTAGGAAGGAACCTTACAAAATGACCAGGGGAAAGAGAAGAAGAGATCACTGAGGGTCCCCAGGACCAGAGCTCTAAAGCGGGTAGGGACCTCCAAGATCGTCAAGTCCCACCTTTCATTTTATAGATGAGAAACTAAGGCCCAGGCTGGCAAAGTGACTGCCTAAGGGCACATATTTAAAGATAGGCCTAAAGTGCGGCTTGACTTGGGGGGGGGGGGAAGAAGAAGGGAAGAGGAGGAAGAAAGGAGGAGGAAGAAGAAGGGGGGAGGAGGAGGAAGGAAGGAGGAGGAAGGGGAGAGAAGGAAGAAGGGAGGAGGAAGAAGAAAGGGAGGAAGAGGAAGGAAGAGGAAGAAGAAGGAAGGAAGAGGAAGAAAGGAGGAAGAAGAAGGAGGGGAGGAGGAGGAAGAAGAAGGGGAGGAGGAGGAAGAAGAAGGGAGGAGGAGGAAGAAGGGAGGAGGAGGAAGAAGGGAGGAGGAGGAAGAAAGGAGGAGGAGGAAAGGGGAAGGAAGAGGAGGAAGAAGGGAGGAGGAGGAGGAAGAAAGGAGGAGAAAGAAGAAGAGGGGGAGGAGAAGGAGGAGGAAGAAGGGAGGAGGAGGAAGAAAGGAGGAGGAGGAAGAATGGAGGAGGAGGAGGAAGAAGGGAGGAGGAGGAGGAAGAAGGGAGGAGGAAGAAGAAGAGGGGGAGGAGAAGGAGGAGGAAGAAGGGAGGAAGAGGAGGAAGAAGGGAGGAGGAAGAAGAAAGGGAGGAAGAGGAAGGAAGGAAGAGGAAGAAGGAAGGAAGGAAAGGAAGAAGGAAAGGAAGGGGAAGAAGGAGGAAGGGGAGGGGAGGAGAGGAAGAAAGGAGGAGGAAGAAGGGAGGAGGAGGAAGAAGGAGGAGGAGGAAGAAGGAGGAGGAGGAAGAAGGGAGGAGGAGGAAGAAGGGAGGAGGAGGAAGAAGGGGAAGGAAGAGGAGGAAGAAGGGAGGAGGAGGAGGAAGAAGGGAGGAGGAGGAAGAAAAGAGGAGGAGGAAGAAGGGAGGAGGAGGAGGAAGAAGGGAGGAGGAGGAGGAAGAAGGAAGGAGGAAGAAGAAGAGGGGGAGGAGAAGGAGGAGGAAGAAGGGAGGAGGAGGAGGAAGAAGGGAGGAGGAGGAGGAAGAAGGGAGGAGGAGGAGGAAGAAGGGAGGAAGAAGAAGAGGGGGAGGAGAAGGAGGAAGAAGGAAGGAGGAGGGGGAGGAGGGGAGGCATTTATATAGC
The DNA here is from genome assembly GCF_003287225.1 of Phascolarctos cinereus. Lineage (NCBI taxonomy): Eukaryota > Metazoa > Chordata > Mammalia > Diprotodontia > Phascolarctidae > Phascolarctos > Phascolarctos cinereus. Next base: position 25,501,860 of record NW_027555625.1, on the reverse strand, counting down.
ACTTCACATCACACTTTACAATTACTTCCTTTCTCCAGGCCTCAATTTCATCCTCCATTCATTCATTCATTCTGCTCTAACCCTGTGATTTCATCAATATTGGGAATTCCCAGTGTGGAGAGGAGGGAGAAGTGCCTTATCTGTCCGCTGCTGCCCAAAATGTATTCCCTCCTTATCTCCTGCCTTTTTAAAAACCATTTGTTTCCTTCAAAACTCTGCTCAGACATCACCTCCTCCAAGAGGCCTCTCCCAATCCCCCCAGTCACTAGTGCCCTCCCCCCACCAAAAGAAAAGTCCTTGCATTGGCTTTGTACACATTTTGTATAGACTTATCTACCTTTGCTATCTCCCCCAATACACTGAGACCTCCCCAAGGGCAGGTTTCATTTTTTTCTCTATCTCCAGCAGTGCCTGGAAGCGAAGGCCCGCTGAATAAAGTCTTGTTGACTGACTGCTTTGTGCCCCCAGGACTAGCACAGTTCCTGATACATAGTAAGTGCTCAACAAATGCTTGCTGATTGGTTTGCCTTTATAGCTCCAGTACCTAGCCGAGTTCCTAACACACAGTAGGCTCTTAATAAATGAATGGATTTAGCAAGGAGCACCCAGGAAGAAGAGACAGGAGGACTACGTAAAACTCTTACAATTAGCCTAGTTAATAGGTAGGCCTTGGTTTTTTTTGGTTTTTGTCCTTGGGCTCAAGTGCACAGAGCGTGTGCACATGTAAGTATACACACACACACACACACACACACACACACACACACACACACACACACGCACACACACACACACACACACACACACGCACACACACACACACACACACACACACACTCCTGCCTCAAACTACCTTCTCTTCCCCTATCCGTGTATCTGCCCTGTTGCCCCAGTAAAATATAAGCTCCTTACGAACAGGGCCATTTTGACGCAGTCTTTGGATCTCAAGCTCCCAGCGCTGAGTCCCCTATGGGATTGGTTGAATTGAGTATCCCATCTCCCCACCCCCACCAGCATCATCACCCTCCCCCTTCCCACGGAGCATGGTCCAGGTGGTGGTAAGAACCCAGGCCCACAGGGAGGGGCAGCTCTAGCATGGAGGCGGGGCAGGCTGGGAGAAAGAAGAAAGAAGCAAGCTGTTTCCTCTCCTCTTCCCCAGGCAGCATCTCATTATCGGAGCTGCAGATAAAAATAGGAGGCCCGCTCCCCAGAGTGCCTCTGAGCTCATACCAGAGCCACCGTTACTTCCAGGTGTTGCCAAAGTGAGCAAGCAGACAGGTCCAGGGAGCCGGGAGGATGGCCCCGGGTAACAGCCTGTGACCGGCAGACATCCAAGGCCACCGGCCTGATAAATAAGACTAACACTAATTAATTTCAGGATTTTTTTTCAAGCACGGTCCTTTCTGCTGGGCCTCCATAATACCTCCTCATGTACAAAAAAGGGAGCCAGGCTGGAGCGGGCACGCTTACCCTCGTTTAGGGTCTAGATCCCTCAGGCGGCCAGCTGGTAAAGCTCACAGGCCCTTTCTCAGAATCTGGTTTTTAAATGTATCAAATAAACTACGTAGGATTACAGAAGAAACCAATTCTATCGAAATACAGTTGTCAAAACAAATTTTAAGATCATGAATCCCAAGCTAAGAACCCCTGGCCTGGAGGGTCCCTATTGTTTCTTCCAGCATTAGCATTCTTTGGATCACTTCTCCCCGGGCCTCAATTTCCCCATCTCTAAGTAAGACGAGAAGCTTTCCGGCAATGAATGTAGGTGACTTTCAAGATCCTACCCAGTTCTAACAATTTATGAGTCTAAGTAGGCAGGGCAACTGGCATTAGATAGCTCTAGATAGACAGAAAGCTAGAAGCTAGAAGGAAGGCCAGAGTTCAAATCCCACCCCAGACACTTAACTAGCCAGGTAACCCTGGTCAAGTCCCTCAACCTCTGTTTGCCTCAGTTTCCTCATCTGTAAAATGGGGATAATAACACCTCCCCTGGGTTGTTGTGAGGACTATGTGCTTGGCACATAGTAAGCACTATAGAAATGGTAGTGGTGATGGTGATGATAATGTAGTAGTAGCAGCAGTAGTAGTAGTAATATAATGAACTAATTTCCTGGGAGACAGGAAGACTTGAGTTCGAATCCTGTCTCAGATGTTTACTATCTCTGTAACCCAGGGCAAGGCACTTAATTTCAGCCTCAGTTTCCACATCTGTAAAATGGAGATGATTAGAGTACCTCCCTCACAGTGTTGTTGTGAAAATCAAAAGAGATAATACACCTGAAATATTTATATGAACATTGTCTATTTCCTCATTTTGACAGATGAATAAAGAGGGAGAAGACTTGTCCAAGTAGACAGAAAGTTAATGATTAGATTGGACTGGTGACAAGGATTAGAACCCAGGGCTCATGGCTCACGGAACCACCAAGCAGACAAGACCTCCAAGGTCACTTCCAATTCTCAAACTCTGTGAATGTGACGCTGGCAGGGCCCTCAGATGGCATCCAATGCAATTCTGCTCAAACGGTTAACTGGAGGATCATTTGGTCCAGTCCAAAGAGAAGGACAATGACATCGAAGAACATGTTGGACTCAGGAAAACCTGGGCTTAACTCCTCCCTCCTGATACCTGCCACTGTGTGACCCTGGGAAAGTGACTTTCCTGCTCAGTAAATTGGAGCTTAGACAAGTCTTACCTACTTCACTGGGGACGCTCACATGATATAGCGTATGGAAATAGGTCGGCACCGATGGCCACCATCAATGGCCGCCATCATCATTCCTCCGCTTCACAAATCACAAATCACAGAATCTCAGAACTGCGGAGTTGGCAGGGACTTCAGAGGCCATCGAAACCAAGCCCCGCCCAAAAGGAAACCCCAGGATATCAAACCTGACCAGTGGTTGTCAAGCCTCCAAGGAGGGGAACCCAGCACCCTAAGGCAGCCCACTCCATTTTTGGACAGCTCTCATTTTTAGAGATTTTTTTTTGATGAGGCAGTTAGGGTTAAGTGACTTGCCCAGGGTCACACAGCTAGTAAGTGCCAAGTATCTGAGGACAGATTTGAACTCAGGTCCTCCTGACTTCAAGGCCGGAGCTCTATCCACTGCACCACCTAGCTGCCTCATTTTTAGCGATTTTTTTTCCTGACATCTAGGGGGGTAGGCAGCTCAGTAGATGGAGTGCTAGAGTCAGAAAGACCTGAGTTCAAATCTGACCTCAGACACTCACTAGCCACTTGACCTTAGGCAAGTCACTTAACCTCTGTCTGCCTCAGTTTCCTCAGCTATAAAATAATAGCACCTACTTTGCAAGGTGGTTGTGAAGCTCAGATGAGATAGCATTTCTAAACCGATAAGCACTACATAAATGCTAGGTATTGTCATTATATTATTTATAACACATTACATGTAATATATATAAAACATATATGACTTTTACGTGATATATATTTTTAAATCTACCCCTTGTAATATATATAAAACATATATGACTTTTATGTGATATATATTTTTAAATCCACCCCTTTGCAACTTTCACGCTATCCACCTGACTCTATCCCGAGTTAGAGAAAAGGCTTAACCCTCTTTCTTTCACAAGATAACTCTTCACAAAGAGCATGAAGCCAAGGCTCTTGCCTTCTTCTTTCTCCAAGCTAAACAAGCCCAGTGCCTTTGACTGATACTCACTTACAATGAAGAAACATCCCAAGAGGAGAAATAATTTTACAAGGTTGCAGAGCCAGCCAAGAACCCAGCAGGAATGAGAACCCTGGTCCTGTGCTATCGCTCTTACCCAGGAGGGTATGGGCACTTGGTCCACTTGGGCAGAAAGGCAGGGAGCAGAAGAGTCAGACCCCCATACCTGTTATATTTGGAGCACAAGGAGTCAGCCAATAGAAAGAGCTCAGCTCAGACCTGGGGTCCTCATTTGGAAATCCTTCTATCCCTGATGGTCTATGATTCTATTGCCAAACATCTGAACTTCCTGTCCCAGGGGACAGAGGATCAACTTAACTAAACATTTATTAAGCACCTACTAAGTATGAGCCTCTACCCAAGGTGTTAGAGGGTAAGATTATTATTATCATTAACAACAACAACATTTCTATAGCACCTACTATGTTCGAGGCACTGTGTTAAACACTTTACAAATTTTTTTTTTATTATTTGGGCAGCTAAGTGGCACATTGGATGGGAGCACCAGGCCTGGAGTCAGGAAGACCCGAGTTCAAATCCAGCCTCAGACACTTTAGCTGTATGACCCTGGGCAAATCATTTAACCCAGTTTGCCTTTGTTTCTTCATCTGTAACATGAGCTGGCAAAGGAAAATGTCAAACCACTCCAGTGTCTGTGAGGTGTTATATTATTTTCCAAGGTCACATAGAACCTGGTTCTCCACTTAGCCCAGAGTTCTTGCTAACATACCATCATGCCTTGCACAAATGAACCATAAGAAAGAGATAATAATCTTCAGCCCTGCCTCACAGGGTTACTTTCAGGATATCAGGAGATAATACTATCTGAAAGAGCTCCAGAAACATTTTTCAAGAAGAGAATGCTATTCCAAAGGAATGAGCATCTAGTGGTGGAATTCCAGGGGACGTGACAGTGTAGTGAGAGAAACATTTTTGTCCAGGCAAGCAAGCAGACCTTTGGGGAGAAAAGAGGAGGAGGATGGGAAGGAAGAGGGCAGGGCTTCTCACCAAGCTTCACACTCTGCACTCGGCCTCCGATGCGGTCTGACGCCTCAAGCACTATGACATCCGTGAAGCCGTGCTCCAGGAGGGCTTTGGTCGCGGCCAGACCGGCCAGGCCAGCGCCAATCACAACCACTCGAGGTTGTCTCCTTCTCCGCAAGCCACGACTGAGAGGGTCATCCGCACTGTCACCAGAGGTTTCACAACTTTGCATACCGTCCGAGCTCGCTTTCTAAGAAACCTGAAGGCATGGGGCAGCAAGGAAGCGGGGAAGAAAGGAGGAAGAGAATGCTGAGCCTGTGAAGTCTGGCATCCCCCCATCCCTCCTTCTGTCCCTCCATCCATCCCTCCCTCCATCCCTCTTTCCATCCCTCCCTCCATCCCTCCACTCACCCACCCACTCACCTCCAAAGGTGAAATCCAAACACTGCTTTTCCCAGCCCAGGCCTCCCAGGCATCCCCTGCCCTTCTCCCCACCAACCCCCACCCTCAGGAAAGATCCTGATACCAGTCCTTTACCCATCAATGGCAGTACATGATACAGGTTCAGAGAGCAATGGCTGGAAGAGGCCTTAGAGTTCATTTCGTGTGGCCTCTCTTTTTATGGATAAGGAAAAGACAACCAAAAGGGCTACAATGACTTGGCCAGGGTCATGCAGGTAGTAACGGCCAGAACTAGGATTCAAACCCAGATCCTCTGACTCCAAAGCCCAGCTCCCACCCTCACCCACTTCTTCACAATTCATGGTTATAGAACTCCTACTAGCTTCAGAAATACCCACGCCTCAGTTCCTTATCTGTCACATGAGAAGGGGGCTAAAGGGCCCTCTGAGGTCCCTTCCAATTCTAAATCTACAAGTCTACGAGGTTCCCTTTCCCAAAGGCGATTGAAATGAATGGATTTTCAACTTCAAGGAAGGAGTTTCAAAAGGGCGAAGGAATTAGGGAAAAGGGATCCCCCATTATGGCCCTGGAATCCCACCAGGATGGCCAGCTCTGTTCCCACCCCCCCTACTCCCTCCTCAGCCAGTGAGGACCCTTGTCTTTGCTCAGCCAGAGTGTGGCATGACTACTGGCCCCGAGGCAAAGCAGAAAAAGGGGGAAGGGAATGAAAGAGAAGGCAGAAAAGGAGATAAAAGGGCCCAGTTGTGGAGGGTGGCAGGGATCCCAGAGGAGGATGGCAGTCTCAAAGAGGGTGTCCCAGCCTCCCCCATAAGCAGCACCCACCCCAGGCTTCCCATCCAGCCCCTGCCCATTTACCCCCTTACACAGAAAAGAGGAACCCCAGGGCCCAGCTCAGAAGCAAAGGAGAAACCTTAGGGGCCCAAGGTCAAGGCTTCACCTGCTGGACCCTGAATCCAACTATCCAATGACCCAGGTCAAGTTCAAAAGGGCTTCTGAGGGTGGCTGGGGAAATGCTCCTCTCTGTCCTTGCTCTTCTGTGGCTCTCTTCTCTCCTTTTCCTTCTCCCCCTCCTCAGTTCTCTCTCTCTCTCTCTCTCTCTCTCTCTCTCTCTCTCTCTCTCTCTCTCTCTCTCTCTCTCTCTCTCTCTCTCTCTCTCTCCTCTCCTCTCCTCTCCTCTCCTCCTCCTCCTCCCCTCCCCCTCTCCCCCTGTCTGTGTGTGTGTCTGTCTCTTTCTGTCTGTGTGTCTGTGTGTGTGTGTGTGTGTGTGTGTCTCCCTCTGTATGTGTGTCTGTCTGCCTGGGTGTGTTTGTGTGTGTCTCTCTCTGTGTATGTGTGTCTGTCTATCTCTGTCCCTCTCTCTCTCTCTCTCTGTGTCTGTCTGTCTCTCGCTGTCCCTCTCTCTTTGTGTCTGTCTCTCTCACAAAACCTAAGGAGGCCGGTAATTTGGTGGGAAGGAATATGGTTCCCGCCCTTCCCCTGGAGAGTGCCACGGAGGCCTAAGATGTGGCCTCTTTTAATTCCAGCCTGCTTTGGGGCTGCCTTTCCTCTCTTCATCCTCTCCAGTCACCACAAAACACACACTTTAGGCCTGGGAAATAGAGGTCTCAGTACAATGAACAGGATGGGTGAAGGAGGCGAGACTTCTAATGAAGTGTTAATCTGAGGCATGCCATCCCATCCCCCCATCCTCCTTTCTCTCAGGGTCACACACATGGGGCCAGAGCAAACCATCCTGTTGGAAGAGGACACCTTCGGCTGTGGCATGACTCCTTTGCCCAGACCCCTGCTTCCTGAGCCCCCCAGACCAAGCTGGGCCTCTTTGGGCTGAGAGCCGAGCAGGCATTTCTGATGTCTTCTATAGACATTGCTCAATCTCTGGTCCCCATGCCTGTACACACGCTGTCCCCAAATCTTGAATGTACTCCCTTTTCATCTCCCCTTTCTGGAAGCTAGCCCCAGCCTGCCTTTCCAACCTTATTACATATTAATTTCCTTTTCATCCTCTCTGGTCCAGGTAAACGGCCCTTCTGGCCGTTCCTCCCTTACATTTCCCATCTCCACCCCTTTGCACTAGCTGTGTATTCCACCCTTGACTCCGCCTTCTTAGAGTCCCTTATTTCCCCTCAGAATTCAGCTCAAGTGTCACCATCTACACGAAGCCCACCCTGGTTCCCACCATCCTCCGCCACAGATGCTAGTGTGATTTCCCTGGCTAAAATGTATCTTTGCATGTGTATGGCATATGCCTCATAGAATGTCAGCTTCCTTGGGAATCCAGACTGTTTTATATTTTCAACATCGTATCCTCAACATCAAGACAGGTGGTGCAGTGGATAGAGCACTGAGCCCTGAGTCAGGAAGACCTGAATTCAAATCCAGACTCAGACGTTTACTAGCTGTGTGCCCCTGGGCCAGTCACTTCACCCTGTTTGCCTCAGTTTCCTGATCTGTAAAATGAACTGGAGAAGGAAATGGCAAACCACTCCAGTATCTTTGCCAAAAAAATCCCAACTGGGGTGACAAAGAGTTGGACACAACTGAAACGATTCAACAACAATTCTCAGCAGTGCCTGGCACACAGTCGGCGATTAATAAATGCTTGCTACTTGGTGGCTTGAAACCCCTAGCGCCTTTTGAGGCTCAGTTCACGGGCTGCTTCCAGTGAAAGGCCTTTCCAGATGCCTCCAGGACATTAGCACGCTGCCCACTGAAATTACTTGGTAATCATTTTGTAATCCATCAACAAGCCTGTACTGAGCTACTACTGTTTGCCAGGCCTTGCGCCAGGCACACACAGTATTTCTTGAATGGAAGCAAAGTGGTTTCTCCAAGGCCAGCCCAGCATCCAAAAGAGACTCTCCCCTCCCCGCAAGGACTGATCCCTGATGCCACTCACTGCTCAGGGAGTTTAGGGATTTGGAACATGTCCCCACCCTATGAGAACTCTGGCAGGGAGCATCACACTGTCTCTTGGGATCTGAGCAGAGTTACCATCACAGAGCTTGGCAGCTGCGCAGGACCCAAGGGGTTGAGAATGACCCTCCTGGAGGAGGAATGAATGTGTCTTCGAAGAGAGAGCTAGTGCATCTGCTCAGCCCCCAGGGTCTGCAGCCTCAGCCCCTCCCTGCTGTGACCATAGCCTTAAAAGGAGCCAGGATGTGGGAGCTGGGCATTTGAGCACCCACAGCCTGTACCGCCAGTCAAACAGGGGGACCGTCAGCCCTCTCAGCCCAGCAGATCCCCAAGGCAAAGGCTTTGTCCCCTCTGTCAGTCCAAGGACTCATCAGAACGATCCAAAGCTCAACACAGGAGGGCCTTAGCATCACCCAGGCAGCTGCTACAGGCTTGAGGACCGGCATTATCTGCAGAGGGCTCCAAAGTGCACTCAAATAAGCTCTGACCTCTTCAAGCTGCTCTTCTTCAGGTGTCCCTTCTCCTAGGTCCTTAGCTCCCCACCCCGCCAAGTCAGGCAAAGAATATGATGAATCTGGTTCCTAGCTCTGTGTCCTTGACCCCATCTCCCTCTCTTCTCCCTCGTCTCCCTTTCCTTCCTTCCCCACTTTTCTTTATGTCCCTCTCCCCCCTCCTGATTCTCTCCCTTCCCACTGTCTCTCCTCCCTCCTCTCTCTCTTCCTCTCCCTTCTGTCTGTCTCTCTCCCCCTCCCTCCCTCTCTCTCCTCCTTCTATCTGTCTCTCTCTCTCCCCCTCCCTCCTTCCTTCTCTCTCCCTGTTTCTCTCCCTCTCGCCACATTTTCCCCTTTCTTCCCCCTCCCCCTTCTCTATCACTTCTCTTTTTTAACCCCCACCTCCCCCCCCAACAAAGCATCCCATGCAGCCTCCTCCTTCTGCATAATATTCTTCAGAGACCAAAGACTTTTCTTCCTGTCTCCCAGGTACTAAATTTAGAGAAGAGGATGTGGACAGTGGGGAAGAGATGACGAGGGGTGGGGGGGGGAGGGAACAGTAATGCTACCGGATATTTTCACAATCTGGGGAGGGAAAGGCCCTCATCCCAACACTTTCAAACCCCCTCACTCTCAGCTCCCTGCCCCTCTGATGCAGCTGCCGGATGTAACCCTGTCAGGTTTATAAACACTCACAGCGTGCCCAGGCGGGCACCATGCCAGCTGCTAAGCAGTACGCTGACGCAACCAGGGCCACCAGAGAAGCGGAGGCGTCCGGCAACGTGGCGCTCACTTCCTGCCCCAACCCCAAACACATACACGTGGCCCGTCAGGAAACCCTGCCGCACCAGCCGCCGGCCTGGGTGCCGATGACCAGCCTTCAGGCGAGCCTCGCAGGGACACGGCACAGCCTCCTACCACCTACCCCAGTGCCTGCTTGGCTTGGGTGACACGCACAGTTTGTACATCAGGGTGCTTCGGCCGTGAAACCAGAGGATCTCGGTTCAAATCCCACCTGGGATGCTTACGCCCTATGTGGTGCTCAGCAAGTCACGAAACCTCCCTGAGCCTGTTTCCTCCTTTGTAAAATAAGGACATCAGACCAGACGGTCTCTGAGGTCCCCTCCAGACTCAGGATCCTATAAAAATCTTTCTCTTATACTACTCCTGGCTAGTCTACCCGCTTCCAGCTCCACTCCCCACCTTAGCCCACAGAGCAATGGAAAAAGCATTCTCTCTGCTGTTAATCAATCAGTCAGTGCCAGCTATGTGCCAAGCACTGTGCTAAATGCTGAGAGTACAAAAAGAAGCAGAAGACAGTCCCTGCCCTCAAGGAGTTTATGATCTAACAGAAGAGACAACACGCAAACAAATACACACAAACAAGCTACATCCAAAATAAATGGGAGATAATCAACAGAAGAGGGCAGTAGAATTAAGAGGACTAGGAAAAGGCTTCCTGCAGAACATGGGATTTTAGTTGGGACTTCAAGGAAGCCAGGGAGGTAAGTGGTTAGAGCAAGGAAAGACAGCATTCCAGGCACAGGGGACAGTCAGAGAAAATGTCTGCAGCTGACAGATGGACTGTTTTGTTTGTGGAACAGGCAGGAGGTTAGGGTCACTGGACGGAAGAGTAGATGTCAGGCAGCAAAGTGGTGCTAGTGTGGGTCCTTCCTTCTCGAAAAGGATCAATGACATCAGTATGTCGGGGTTAAGTTTCGGTGTGTCTGACTGTGGCTGATCAGACCAACAAAGCTCAAAAGGCTCTACCACAGCTCAGGCACAAGTAGGTCATGTAAACATTTGGGGTGGATTTCCTATATTTTGCACATCTCAAATTTATTTTGAGCTACTTCAACTCTGCTTTGCTCCTCTGATGAGGGCACGCCATGCTGGGCGGTTCTGTGCCAGTGTCTCCCATGTCATGCAGTCAATTCCAAAGTTTTTCAGAGAGACCTTAAGAGTGTACTTCTGACCATGTAAACACTTGCCCATAAAACAGTCTTTTTGGCAAGCCTACATTTGGCATTCAAACAATGTGGCCAGCCCATCAGAGTTGTGCTCTGCACTAGTTTGAATGCTTGGCAGCTTAGTTTGAGAAAGAACCTCAGCGTCTGCTACCTTATCCTGCCAGGTGACCTTCAGAATCTTCCTAAGACAATTCAAATGCAAGAGATTTGGTTTCCTGGCACGGCGCTGGTGGACTGTCCAGGCTTCACAGGCATACACCAATGAGGTCAGCACAATGGCTCTGTAGACGCTCGGTCTGGCAGTCAGTCTACTACCTTGTCTCTCCCACCATTTCCTCAGGCACCTCCCAATCACTGAGCTAGCTCTGGTAATGCGTGCATCAACCTCATCATCGATGTGTACGTCCCTGGAAAGTACACTACCAAGCTAAGTGAACTTCTCCACAGCATTCAAGACTTCTCCATTTGCTGGTGGTTCCATCTATGGATGGTGTGGTGGTGGCTACTGGAGTGCCTGTGTTTTCTCGGTGTTAACTGTCAGGCCAAAATTAGCCCAAGCAGCAGAGAATCGATGCACACTTTGTGGCATCTCAGCCTCAGAGGCTGCACTGAGTGCACAATCAGCTCTGAACAAAAAGTCACACACCAACACTGCCTCCAGTGCTTAACTCAGTGCACTTAACAGATGCCAGTTGACTGGATTGGCCATGAAGCCTTAAGAAATACTCACTGAATTAAATGGAATCATTTTGTCCAAGCTTCTCATTTCGCATGTGGATGAGTGAAGTCCAGAAAGTGTGAGGCATGCCCCAGGTCACACAGGGAAACAGCATGAGCAGGGACAGCATTTGAACCCACACCCTCTGACTCCACATGCAGAGGCCTCCACACTATAAAAAGCCTTGTTCGGGAATGAGAAGGCTGCCAGCTCTAAACGGTGAGTACAGATGGGGCTGTCTCCCTGTCTCCCTCCCTGCCCCCCAGCCCCTCACCCTAGCTTGCTTTGGGGACATAAATAAATAAATAAAATCAAAAGAACATCTGGCCGGCCCTCTGATCTGTATGCATGGCCAAGACAGAACGCTCTGTGCTAGCTTAGCAGATAAAGAAGCAAAAAAGGGAGGGGGGAGAAGGGAGGAGACAGCACAATGGCTCAGTAGGGAAGGAGGAACACGGGCAGATGGGGGCCTCTCTTCCCCCCCCCACCTCCACCCAGGCTTGGCACGGGTCACCCAGAAGCCATCATCTCATCTAGCCCCCTGCCTCAGCACCCACAGGACATCAAGCTCCATCTTCCCCTTCTCCCTTGATCAATCCAAGCCTGCCCCACCTCCCAGCAATAAGGGAACAAGACCCCTGCTGTTCCCTGCCCCCACCCCCAGGAAATGCTCCATGAGGGTAAGGCCTCCCCATGCAAGATTCAAGCATGATAACTCACACTCGTAGCACAATGAGGTTTTCAAAGCACTTTCCTGACAGTACATGAGTCCTCCAAAGTAGAGTAAGGGAGCATGATTAGTCCTACTTTCCAGATGAGGAAACTGAGGCACAGAGAGATTGGGTGATTTGCCCAGGGTCAAGAGCTATTAAGGCAGAGCTGAGATCTGAACTTAAGTCACTTGTGTCTCAGACATCTATGCCCCCCAGCCCCAAGCCAAGGCATAGCGTAAACCCTGACCCCACTGGCTCAGGCAGACTGGGAAAGCAGAGGCCATAGCAAGGCTGAGATGAATGGAAAAGGGAGAAGGGAGGAAGCCACCCACAGAGAGTAGTTCTCCTTGAAGAGGAGTTCAGGTGAGCCCAGGCTAGGTCAGCAATCCTTGGTCCCTGCCCTCTCCAAACACCATTTCCACATCTTATCCCATGAGATGAGTCAGCCCTGCATCACATGCAGCTGTGGTTGCTAAGATGACCCAGTGATTTGCTGACATTGATGGGAACTGGGCTACATGAGCACCAGGGCTATGCCCGCTCAAGGCCAACATCCTGGTATGGACAGGGCACCCCCACTGCTTGCCGTGACTCAGCTGAGTAAGTAGTCTGCCCGCAGCCATTCACACCCTCCCGCTTGACTCTCTCCCATAACCAGTGGGCTTATGGACCAGTGTAGGGGGCAGGATTAGGGCTCAAGAGTCAGTCTGCGGCAAAGGTTAAGGTTGAAGTCAGTCAATGGTCAGAGCCTGGGTTGGGAGTCAGTGGCCAGGGCCAGGATCAAGGGTCATTCTGTGGCTATGGGTAAGGGCAAGCTGTGTGACCAAGGATAAGACTCAACAGTCAGTCTGTGATCAAAATTAGGGGTCCCTCTTTAGTGAGTAAAGGTCAGTGGTTAGTCTGTGATGAGGGCTAGGTTAGTTTGCGGCCATGGCAAGGTTGTATGCGGCCAAGACTAAGGCTTAATTGTCCATCTGTGGCCAAGATTAGGGGTCAATCTTTAATGAGTTAGGATTAGGGGTCCATCTGTGGCCATAAGTAAGGTTAAGTGACCAGGCCTAGGGCACCAAACCATGGTCAAGGTTAAAGGTCAATCTAAAACCAGGGCTAGGGTCAGTCTTGTCTGCATATAGGGCTCCATTCAGTTTTTGATCAGAGTTAGGGACAGGAGTCAATCTATGGCTATAAATAAGGTTATTCTATATGACCAGGCCAATGGGAAGTCAGAGTTAAGGGTGACTATGGTGTGTCCAGAGCTAGGAGTCAGTCTGCAGCCAAGGCTAAGGCTGTTTGACCTGTATCAGGGATCTGGCCTGCGGCCAAGGACCTGGACAAGATACTAACGGCTCAGCATAGCTCAGCCCCTCTCAGAGACAGCTCTGCCAAGGGTTATTCTGCCAGCAGGCCCGGAGCATTGTATTTATTTCGTGAAGAAGGTACATATACAGCAATCTAAATACAATGCAACCTGGGGACAGGCCCACTCTCTACACATATACCCTGTCCCACTCTTTCCGGACCTTAGCACAGCCTAGGCCTCACAAGAGACACTTAATAAATAGTGAAAACTAGCCAGCCTCCAAACCTGGTCTGCACATTAGTCTAGCGGGCTCCATCTCACCTCTATACACACATAGTCCAACCTGAGGTCACTGGTTCCATTTCCCAGATGGGAAGAATGAGGGGAACAATGACCTCAAAGTAATGACTGACTCTAGGATACCCGGCTATCCATCTCACCCTGCAGGATTCAATGAACCAATCAACAAGCCTTTATGAAGCACCTAGTATGTGCCCATTTAAGCACTGATGCTCCCTGGCAATGGGAATGCTAGCTGGTATAGTAATAGTAAAAAAAAAAAAAGTTGTAGCCAAACCTGGGAGTCGGGAAGATCTGAATTCTAATCCTGCCTCAGACGTGTACTAGCTGTATGACTGAGGCAGTCACTTAACTGCTGCCTGCCTCAATTTCCTCAGCTGTAAAATAGGGATAATAATAGCACCTTAAAAAGATCACATGCCATAACACACATAAAGCACCCTGCAGACCCTCAAAGGCTGGAGAAATGCTAGCTATTATTATTAGTTCGTTCCTCTGGCACCCCTGAGAGTGAGGAATTTCCATGGCTTGGGGGACGAGGCAACATCTCCCGTCTTTAGGGTTTTCCAGGTAAGGCCACACCTCTGAGCCTGGACAAGCCTGGCTGGGAAGTCTAAGGCTCAGGCCTGGGGCTAATGCCATGGGTGCCCCAAGAGGCAGGCCAGGGAGAAATGCAGCGTGCTGACCCCAGCTGGGCACTTGCGGGGAAGGATTGAGTGTCCTCGTGGCCCCAAGGACAATGCCATCATTCTTCAGATTTTCAAAACACCCAGAAATCCTAGCCCGCCCGCCTCCTGCACTGGCCAGAGGGGTCCAGCCCCAGCAGACAATGGGCCTCCTGTGTTTGCAGGAATGAGGAGGCCTCCCTCCACTCCCCCACCACTCATGTACCCCCTCTCCACATCTATCCCTAGGGATGTGCTGAGTCAGCAAAGAACTCTGGGGGTCCCCCCCAGCCCTGCCCGACTGGCCTCTCGGCACCCATGGAACAAGGCAAGGCCTGGAGGAGAAGAGGAATAGATGGGTGGGAAAGGACAAAAGGGGACAGAGGGAACAGAAAGGAAAAGAAACAGAGAGAAAGGGAAAGGAGGGGGGAAAGGGGGTGGGGGAGGAAAAAGCAGAAAGAACAGAGAAGCGGGAAGAATAGTCTCAGGAGTCTAGGGGCTGGGTTCAAATCCCAAGTCTGATGCTAAGTACCACGTGACCTTGGGTGAAGCATTTAATGTCCCTGGGCGTCAGTTTCCAACAGTTAGAAAATGAGACGATTAGAATAATGACCTCACGGGTCCCTGCCAACTCTCAAGCTATGATCCAACGAGGAAAAGAGAAACAGAGAGGGAGAGGATGTAGAAGTTGGCTGCGGCAGCCCCTTTACCCTGCAGAGGAGGAAACGGAGGGAAGTGACTTGTCCACAGTCCCACGGCTAAGCCGAGCTGGGATTCCCAGAAATTACAGTACCAGTTAAAAAAAACAAAAACAAAAAGCCATACTAGGCACCCAAGAAGAAAATGAAAACTGACTTCAAGGGGACTTATCTTCCTGCCTCTGGGCTTTTGCCCATGCTGTGGCCTCTAGCTGGCATGCCTTCCCCACTTCACCTGTTATCACAGATTTGCCGATATTCCCCCTCTGGTCCCCAGCCCTTCTGTGAGAAGGATGTCATTATAACTGTCCTCCAAGGAGACAGAAGGAGAAGGGATTCTAATGTCTACCCTAGAGATCAAAGCTTCAATCACAGACTTCAACTGTCAATGCTAAGAGGGACCTTTTAGCCCAGAGTAAATCAAACGTTTGAAGTTTTTTTAATTCCCCTTAGTTTACAGATAAGGAAACTGAGATCCAGGCAAGGAGAAGGATTATATCTCAAGATCACAGCATCAGAGCCAGAAGGGACTTCAGACCCCAACCCCTTCACTTTACAGAGGAGCAAATGAGGGCCCAGAGAAGTTAGGTGACTTTCCCAAGGTCACTCAGCTAGTCAGTAGCAGATCGGGGACACCAGGCCAGATACAGCCTCTTCCCATTGGCTTACAAGACCCTTAGACTACGCAGGCTGGTCCCTTCTGAGTCACCAGCTTAGTGACAGTGAAGATGCTCTGGGACGGGAGATGTCAGGGGCTGGCAGAGAAGATGAACCCTGTGAGAGAGGGGCCCACCAAGGGGACCCTGGGTAGAGCTGCCTATATAGAAAGGCCCAGGGCAAGGACTACGAGGTAAGGTATGAGGAGAGTGGAACCTCCATCTCTGCCCTCGGCAGATGCCAGGACCAAAGCCCTGGTTAGGCCCCCCCAGAATCCCTCATTCCCTTTCATTCCCTTTCATTCCATTCATTCATTTTAAACTAAGGACAGTCATCTGTGTGTAGCCCATCTTAATGCCCCAAGCAGCTAGTGTCCTCCCTCCAAAAAAGACAATCTATTTTGTACAAACAGTGTGGACCAGAGCAGCACCACCTGTGGCCTGCAGCCCACCACACTGCCCAAGGCTGATGTGGGGACCACATTCAAATTTAACTCTTGAGTGTTGTCTTCCCCCAATGCCCCTGTCCTTGAGGACAGGGACTGTCTCTTTTTCTTATTTGCATTCCCAGAACTTAGCACAAGGCCTGGCACACAGTAGGCACTTTATAAATGTTTATTGAATTGAATTTACTGAAAATAAATTTTAAAACATAGATAACATTATTTTAAAACTAAGTCAACAAGTCGCCCACAAAAACCCTCAGATACGTTGTGGTGACTGCTGTTTCTAGGTAAGTTTGACAACAGAGGTTGAGAGATTTTTACTTCTAAACAGATTGGTTGGTTGGCTAGCTGGTGTCTTGCATGCCTGAAGAGGACCAAAATGTCCCATATCGGGGTCAACGTACGATGTGTCCGACTGTGGCTGATCAGACCGACACAAGCTTGGAACGTTCTCCCACGTGCTCATTCTGTCTGCCCCAGGGAACATAACCCCCCTGAGGGCAGGGGTTGATTCACTTCTGCCCAGACACTGGACCTGTGAGGTAACTGATTCAGGGGACTCCCATTCCCATGGAGATGAACACCTCCACACCTTCTAGTATGAGAAATGTTCCTGGGGCTTTGGGATCAAGTGACTTGCCCAGGCTCACACAGCCAGGAGGTACCAGAGTCAGGACTTGAACCCAGGCCTTCCTGATTCCATCTGGCTCTCTCTCCCCTAGGCCAAGCTGCCCAATAGATTCTATAAATCTCAGTCTGAGTCACTGAACCTACCAGGCCTCAGTATTCCCATCTATAAAATGAGTATAATCATACCTACTCTCCCTACCTCAGAAGACAATAAAGGTAAGAGATTTGAAAATGCAAGGAAGGTATATGGCTCCACGTGCTAGAGCATGCTGTACTCAGTATGCTTCAGCAAACATTGACTGACCTCCTTCTATGTACCAGGCCCTGTTCTAGGTGCTGGAGTTTTAAAGACAGATGAATTTATGGAGTCCCTGTCCTTACAGAGCTTATATTCAAACTTCAGGTCTGGGCCTGGCAGGCGTCCATAAAGCCCTGCGGCCTCTCACCCAGCACGTGCCCTCCCACCCCACATGTCCCTCCCGGAAATTCAATTGCCTCTTCCTAAAGTGAAGAGATCCAATTGTAAGGGGGCCACTTCTAATCTTTCCAGGTGGGCTTTTCTCTGCCTTCCTCAGACAGGAAAGGTTTAAGTCCAGGTAGTAGACCCTGAGCCCAAGGCTGCTGCTTCTACAGCAGCCCTTTTGGCCCAGCCATAAGGAAGGGAAAGAGTCAGAGTCAGGCCCAGGAAGGCCTGGGGGTCACTCTATCAACAGATGCAAAGTTTAGACATAAAAAAGAAAAAACAGAACAGTTGATGGGGTGAGTCAAGAGTAAAAAGGCCAATTCTAAAGCCAAGAGCTCCATGAGGATGCCCAGGCAGGTGAAAACAAGACTGCCAGCCAGGTAGAGGTTGCAAAGAGAAATGCCAAGGTCCTCTGGCTGTCTCATCCAGCCCCCGCTCCCCCCAGGCAGGGCTGCACCCATACTGACACAGACAGGATGCATCCCCAAGAACTGAGTTTCTTCATACCCTTCCCACCCACACCCCCCACTGCCTATCCTTTCAAGTTCAGGAGTTCTCCCTGAGAGCAGACCTAAATCCCTCCCCACCCTTGCAGTCCGAGTCCAATTAGCCTCAGAAGATATCTGAAGAAGGAAAAAAGTACTCTTCATTTTAACATTTAAGAAAGCTAGAGACTGACTCACTGACCTGACAGGCAAGACACAACGTCAACCCTTGGGGGACCTTAGGCTGACTGATGGGAAACACAACACAGGGAGCCCCTGGTCTGAGGGGGGAGACACAGGCCCTGCCCCCAGAGAGCCCCCAGTCTGATGGGGAGAAAAGACATACACCAGGAACCTCCCCAAACCATATGATCTTGTACTTGCTGGCCCGGCCCTGCAAATATCCTCGTCATTTCCTCTGACTGTTTCCTGTCTTCCTTACTATCCTGAAATCTCCCCAAGGACAAAGACCAAGCCCCATTCCTTGCTCTCCCTCCATGGTGCCTAGAGCAGGGCTTTCCCCCTTTTTGGAGGCAGAGGACCAAGTCAGGCATCCTACACATGCCACTTGCCATGGCTGAATAACCTTGAGCAAGCCATTTCCTTGCTCCATGCCTCAGTCTCCCCTTCTGTAAAATAAGAGGGTAGCACTCCATGGTCTGGAAGGCTCCTTTCAGCTCTAAAAGTCTCTGTCTATGTAAAGCCCTCCTCGACTGTTAAAGCGCTATATCCAGGCAAGCTATAATTATTCTTAGTATTCATCACCTGTATTCAGTGCTCATTTGCTAATTAGTCCAAAGCTGGCCTCCAAACCACAACAGCAGGATGGTGAAACCACCACCCAGAAGATAAAGAAGGACCCAGATAGACCCTTACCCCTGAGGCCAAAGAAGTCAGAGCCTAAGACCATGAACTGCTCAAGTTAGAAAAGGCAAGACAGATCTGACCTCAGTCACTTACCAGCTGCTCAAAACTGCTCAAGTCACTTAACCTGTTTGCCTGTTTTCTCATCTGCAAAATGGGGGTAATAATAGCACCCACCTCCCAGGGTTGTTTTGTGAGGATCAAATGAGATATTTGTAAAGGGACTACTACATTCATGCTTATTCCTTTCCCCCTCCTGACAGAACAAGAAAATATTTCAGATGGGGAAAAAACAATTGGGGAAGGCGGAGAGATTGGTAGTCTAGGGGACAGGTCAAACATACTGAGTCCCACCAGGGAAGTGAGCTGGCCAGTCCTGGCCCCCATGAGGGTTCTGGCAACACAACCTTGGAGGTGATGGGTCTACCACAGTGGACTGCCCCATGTCCAGGCCACAGTTGCTGTGGAAAGAAAACACGGACTGCCTGCTCCACCCAATGTCTGCACCTTGAGACAAAAGTTCGGTTGGCCCCATGCTAGTTACAGCTCTACTCTGAGATCCAACGCAGATGTCAATCGTCTGTTAAGTCATGGGGAGTTACCTAAAGCACCCAGAGGCTCAGAATTCACAGAGGGCCACATGGCTAACAGCACCAGAGGCCAAACTGAACCCAGGTCTTCTGAACTCCAAGCCAAGCTTACCTGCTCCCCTACCACGTGAGGAGGGAGAAGAGGATGCAAGGCACTGAGGAAGCCCCTTGGGACGAGGTCAGAGTCCTACAGGATGGAACTAGGAGCTAGCAAGCACTTCTCTAGGAAGGAGGGGCTATTATTATCCCCACTTTACAATAAGGGAAACTGAGGCCAGAGATACAAAGTGTCTTCCCCAGGTTCCCACCGTAAGCACCAAGGTCAGCAACTGAACCCAGATCCTCTGACTCCGGGGCCACAGCCCTTTCCCCTGGCACCATAGGCTTATGACTATTTTTTCTAATTGGAGCCTATATTTGAGTCCTATCTTTCCTGATACGACTGAGCCAAGGCTGGGTCTCCTCCTTCCCTGGTCTCCCCAACACATACAGCCTGGGCTGGGGGCTGAATGCACAGGAGACAAAGCCCAGTCCTGCCCTCTCCTACCTCGGGCACTCCTGCAGGGCCCCAAGCTCTCCTCCTCTAGGCCCCAGCCCAAGCGCTAAGCTCCATGAAGCATCTTTGCCCTGATCTGTCCAGACAGGGCCCCACGTCCCACCCTCCCCAACCTGATCCATCTCTCCTGGCCCAAATTTTCCTCCAGCCTACATGTAGGCTATGGCAAAGGCCTACATCTCCCCTCTGGCTTCTATCTCATCCTTTACATGTATCCTGATCCCCCTTATTACATGCCCACCTCCTCGAGGGCAGAGTGCCAGCACTCCAGTGGGCACTTGCCCAGTTTAGTGCTGTTAACTGCATCTGCCCCTCATGATCTCACACAGCGTCAAGGCTGGATGTCACTTTGAAAATCATTGAATCTGACTTCCTCAACGTACAGAAGAGGTCACCAGGGGATCCAGCAGCATGGTACAAATCTGACCCAGATCTGGAGCCTGGGAGCCTGGGTTTGAATCCCACCTCTATTTACTGCTGTGTGACTCTGGACTATGGCTCTCCTCTCCTCTCTCCAACTGTAAAAGGCAGGGACTCTACAGTGCCTTCCAAGCTCTGGATCATAGATCAAGAGGGACCTCTTTAGAACAGGAATGTTTAACCTGGGGTCCATGGACACACACCCTCCCCACCCCTCCACAGATAGATTTCAAGGGGAAAAAAAACGACACCTTTCTTTCAATATAATTGTCTCCCTTTGTAACCTTATACATTTTGCATTTAAAAACACGATTCTAAGAAGAGGTCTCCAGGCTGCACCTGACAGATGGCCAGAGCAGGCCAGGACACAACAAACGGTAAGAACTCCCCTGCTCTAGACTGAGCCTCAGAGAGGGAAATGACTTGTCCAAGGTGATGCATTCAGGGGATCTCTAACCCAGTGCATTGTCTCCCAGCTCTCTTCTTCCACCCTCCCTCTGACTTCCTTGCTTTCCTCTTACATTCCTCCTTTCTCCTCTTTTTTTCTTACTGCCTTAGCACTAACAACCAACTCTTCTTGCCCTCCTGCCCCCAATGCCCTCTGACACCAGCCCACCCCTCCTCCTCTGCACTGCCCTTGGCAAGGAGGCTCCACGTCCCCCCCAAACTGAAGGCCAGAGACAGAGTGCAGCCTGAGCAACCTGGAATCTCTAGCTCTGCCCATTTGGGGAGACTCAGCCTGATCCCCAAGGAGGCTGAAGTTCTTGTTCCATATCAGTCTTCATCTCCCTGGCACCATGCCCAGCACTGACATTTCTGAAGTGGTTTAAATCTGCCAAGTGCCTTACCTACCCTGGCGCACAGAGGCCTCACCGCCACCTGCAAGGGTTGGCACCAGAGAGGGCAGATGACTCGCCCACAGTCTAACAGCTTATAAGAGTTAACCTCAGGACTTCCTGACTCTCAGCCCAGCCACACAGCCCTGGGGGAAGCTAACATTTGGTGGATTGAAAGGCAAACAGCCAGAGCTTGGGTCCTAGCGCCAGCTGACCTGGAGCAAGCCCTCCCTGGGCCCTGGCTTCCTTATCTGCAAAGGAGAGAGAGGGAGATGCCAAATTCTGTAAGGCCTGCAGTGATTTTTCATCCTCCTGCCCATGGGTTGTTGACAAGTGGGCAGTCTATCCCCGCTTTGGCCTCCCAGATCAGCCAGAATGACTCCACTCCCCAAACCAGCCAGGACCCAGTTCAACCTCTCATTCACCTTCCCCCAGGGACATCTTCTGAGGCAGCGACTCTGGACTCAGGTCTATTCTTTAGCCCCCTCCCCTCCTGCCCCACCTTACTGCTAGGTGGATTGTCTTCCCCAAACTCAACAGCATCCAACCCTACCCAAGCTGCAGGACCCAGAAGGCACTTCGAAGTGTCCAAGGGCCGTGGAGGGGAGGGGAAGCCTCACACCTCCAGTGTCCATGAAGTCCTGGAGGGAGCAGTTCCAACCAGGCTTTTGGTAGAGGAAGTGGAAAGAAGAAAAGGAAGAGGGGAGTCCGAGCCCATTTGGAGCCATCATTTCTGAGGGACAGGGTATGGCTCCCAGAGTCCTCAGCTGTTCGGTCCCCAGTACTCCCAGGAAACAAAGAACAATAAAAACTGCTAATCCATTACAGACTTTCATACCTCCATATAAATACCAAGTCAATACTCTGCTCCAATACTCCAAGTCAAAGACACAGCTCTGGTGATGTCACTGCCCTGATCAAAACATTTCCTTCAATGATTCCCTACAGCTTGAAGGAATAGGGCAGTTAGGCAGCTAGGTGGAGAACGAGATGGAGTATTGTCGGGCTTGGAGTCAGGAAGATCTGAGTTCTAATCCTGCCTCTGAAACTTCCTGGTGGTGAGACCCTTGTCACTAACCACTCTCAGCCTCAGTTTTCTCATCTGTCTCTCAGGGGGTTCTTGTGATGGAACAGGATCTTCTACTTAAGATCTTCTACAAGATCTTCTCAGATCTTAAAGCAGCTCAGTATGATGGATGGACATGGAGTCATGAAGACGTGAGTTCAAGCTACTCATGCCTGTCTGAGATTCTTACTAGTTGGGTGACCCTGAACAAGTCATTTAATCTCTATTTGCCTCAGTTTTCTCAACTGTTAAATTAACTGTAGTTCCCATTTCTTAGGGTTGTCACGGGGATCAAATGATATTTTAAATAGAGATATATAGATAGAAAGATAGTTACAAACCTTAGAGTCACATATAAATTCATGCTATCATTTTAGACTGAGCTTTTAAAGACCTCAGGATTGAAGGAGCTACCACTCCTTCTCCCTACTCCACACACACCCCCCCCATCTGAATCCTTACTGTCTCTGTTTTTCCTGATGTCTAACCTGAATCCCTGGGAGTAGACAGTTCAAGTCCCGGTATTTTCTTTGTTCTGTCTGCAGGGCCGCCTGCTGTTGCTGGAAGACTGTTATTAGAAGACCTTCCCAGTCTTCCCCTCCCCATCTTCCAGAGATCCCCTGCCAACAGCTCCAGGCTAGCTGCTAAAGGGTCAGGAAAAACAACCCACTCAGCATTTTCCACCAAACCTTTCATAATCACTTAACAAGAATTTTTGCTTATGAAAAACACAGAGTATTCAGTTCCCTTTTTGTCTACCCCCTCCCCTCCTGACTCCAGCTTAAAGTGTCTGCTCCATCAAAAGCCTCCAGCCAGAAAGATCTTATCCCCAAAACCATACTCGTGATCATAGCATCAATCAACCCACCCGATGGTCTGTCCATCTAGACGAGTCCCACCTGCCTGAACTACTTCCTGTCGTGACCTTGGACGAGTGGCCTCGCTTCTCTCTGGGCCTTGGTCTTTTCATCTGTAAAATGGCAAGATTGGACGAGATGATCTCTGATATCCCATCCAGCTGTTGATCCATGATCCCATGGTCCTTTCCCATCCCCAATTCCCTGGAAGTCTAACTTTCCCAGACCCAGAATCACTGATCCCCGTAACCACAAAAGACTCTAGTCCAGTCTTTAATTGACCAAGAATCCCCTCTCCAATATTCCCAACAAACGGTCATCAGGACCTTTCTCAAAGGCTTCCTGTGACCCAGCTCTTGATAATGGGTGATAGACCCAGGGAGCAGAATGAAACCTACGTATTTTTGGACATGGGCAGCATGAGAATTTGTTTTGCTTCACTATGCATATTTGTAACAAGAAGGTTTTATTTTTCCACTGGAGAAGAGGAAGGTAAGAGAGAGAGAGAAGAGAGAGAGAGAGAGAGAGAGAGAGAGAGGAGAGAGAGAGAGAGAGACAGAGAGAGAGACAGAGAGAGAGACAGAGAGAGAGAGAGAGAGAGAGAGAGAGAGAGAGAGAGACAGAGAGACAGAGAGACAGAGAGACAGAGAGACAGAGAGAGAGAATAGGTATTTGTTAATATTTTTAAATTTTTTTATTTAAAAGACCTTAAGTAAGGGAAAATCCACTACCTCCCCAGGCAGCCCATTTCATAGGAGCATAGATCTTAGAGCTGGAAGTTAACCTAGAGTTAACTAATTCATTTTACCCATAAGCAAACTGAGGCTCATTAGTTGAATGACTTACCCAGGGTCACACAGCTAGTAAACATCTAAGAGAAGGCTCAAAGCCAAGTCTTCCTTGACTCCAAGATCAGCACCCTATTCACTATACCATGCTTCAATAGCTCTCATTGTTAGTAAATGTTTCCTTTCACCAAACAGAATCAATGGGTCACAATGGAAAGCGGGCAGGGAGACAGAAGACCTAGGTTCAGATCTTAATTCTGCCACTTGCTACCGAACAACCCTGGCAAATCATTTCACCTTTTCAGGTTTTTATTTCATTTGTTAAAAAAAAAAAAAGTGGATAGGACCAGATGGTCTCTAAGGGCCCACCTAGATCTAAACTAGGCTCGAATGACTTAAAGATTTTAACAGCACAAGTCTCATTTTACTCTCTTAACAGCCCTGTGGACAAGGCAGGAAAGGTATTAGCCCTATTTTACAGATGGAGAAACTGAGGCTTAGAGAGGTTCTAATTAGCCTAAAATTATAATAAACCACAACTCACCCTCTCAGTAGCCTGTGACTATTTATTCTATCTCATTGCCATTCTCTGGTTCTTCTGAAAGTTTCTTAAAACTAAAAACATTAGGTCTTGTTCTTTCCTTGTTCTAAGTTCCAGTCCCCAACTGAACTCTGGGTTTCCCCAGTACAAAGGTCACATCTTCTCTATCTTCTACCTCTCCCACAGGCCCCCAGGACAAGGCTGGGCACACATACGGAGGAAACAATTGCTTAATAACATGGAAAAAATAAAGAGATTGGACATGACTGGGAGAGGACCACCCAGGGGGATTTGAGAATCATGGCAGTCAACAGAGAGAAGGCAAGGTAGAGTGATCACCTCTTGTTTTGATTCTGATTGCTCAGCCAACGACAATGATCTTGGGATTGGACAGGACAGAACAAAAGTGAATGGTAGCAGAGCAGCTAGGTGGCACAGTGGATAGATTCTGGCTTTGGAGTCAGAAAGACCTGAGTTCAAAACTGGCCTCAGACACTTGACATTTACTAGCTGTGTGACCTTGGGCAAGTCACTTAACCCCAACTGCCTAAGCAAAACTAATAATAATAATAATAATAAATGGTAGAGAGTTGATACTCAAGTTGTCGATGAACTCAAGTCATCAGGACCGAAAGAGCTACATTCTCAGACTCTTAGTAAATAAGCTCATATTTACTTACCTCTTCAAGGTTTGACAAGAAATGTGTATGTGTTATCTCTTTGGATCCTCATAACAACCTGCAAGGTAGATGCTATTATTATTCCCACTTTCCAGATGAGGAAACTGAAGCAAACAGAAGTTAAGTGACTTGCCCAGAGTCACATAGCAAACAAGTATCTGAGGCAGGATTTGAACTCAAGTCTTCCTGACTCCAAATCCAGCACCAAGTCACCTGTCTATCTATGCACTTAGCACATGTGATTGCTAAGCCATCATCAGTGGCCTTTGAAAGATGTGGAGAACAAGAGAGATGCCTCAGGATTAGATAATGGCAAATGTCTTGGTCTGCAAAAAGGAAGCATGATGTCTGCCTATTAAAAACCAGTGATCCTACCTTCGCTCCAAGCAAAATTCTCTAGTATATTATTAAAAGGGCTGATCAATGAGCATACATGAAAGGTTGCGGACATCACAAGGAGCCAGCATGGCATCACCAAGAACGGACCAGGCCAGGCTGACCTCCCTTCCTTGTCTCACGAGGCTCCCAGACCAGAAGATGAAGACGATGCTGTAGATACTGTTTCCCTACATTTTTAGCAACGCATATGACAAAGGGGGTGTCAAAAGTCCCTGCTGGCCACCTCAGAAGGGTGTGACCTTACTAAGCAGCATAAATTACACAAGAGAGAGATCAGCTAAAAGATAGTTTGGGTTTGACTCTGAAATAAAGTCAGAGACCAGAGGCCCCTAGACGTGGCCGCCATCTTCTCTCTTCGCCCAGTTCCCTGGTCCCCTCTTCTGCCCACCTCCATAGCAGGGACATTTCCTCTGCTCTCCCAAAAATCAAGAGTCAGCTTTTGGGGAGAGGGAAGAGATAAGCGCTGGGGACCTTCACAACCAGCCTTTCGCTCTTGGTAAAGACTCCTACCACCATCCCTGAGCTAGTTTGCGACCATAAAACCCGAGATATCTACCCCTGCCTATCCTGGCTCCATCAGAGCTGTGCTGGGGGCAACCTATTACATATCATGACCTCTCTGTTCCTCAGTTTCCCTACTTATAAAATAGCCATAAGGAGGAAGCAGAAAGATTTTGGCTATCACGCCAACACAAAAAAACACCTGGATGGATGTTGAAATCAAAAACAAAATGAATAGCTTCCCATTGCCTATATGATAAAACACAAACCGTTCATGTTGACATGTAAGCCTTTCCATATCCTGGTTCCCACCTACCCTTCCAGCCTTCATCTTAATCCTCCATTTTGGCCAAACTGACCTGCTAGCTCTTCCCAATACGCAACACCCAACTTCTCCCTTCCAAGCACAAGTCTTCAATGTTTCCAGATCACCTCTGTCTCCCTGGTTCTCTAACTGTCTGACTGTCTCTCAGTTTCTCAGTCTCTCTGTCTCAAGCTATCTAACTCTCAAACTCTTATCTCTCAATCTCTGACTTAGTCTCTCATTCTATCAAACTCTCTCTCAATCTGACTCATTTTTTTCTCTCAACCTCTCTTTTAATCTCTGTTTCTCATTTTATCTCTTTCAATCTCTCTGTCTCTCAATCTCTCTATCTCTTTCAATGTTTATTTGACTCACTCTTTCATATTCTCTTTCAATCTCCCTCTCAATCTCTGTCTCTCATTCTCTCAATCTGTCTCTCACTCTCTTATTTTTTCAGTCTCTGTCTCTCTTAATCTCTCTGATTCTCATTCTCTCAGTTTCTCTCTCACTCTATCAATCTTTGCCTGACTCAATCTCTCTCACACACAGTTATTCACTTTTTCCCCTCTGAAATAGCTTTCTTACATATTCTGTTTATACCCATTTGTATACATGGCTACTCCTTGTAAAAGTAGACTGTAAGCCCATTGAGGGCAGGATGACTTTTATCTTTCTGTGTATTCCCAGAATTTACCAGACTACTTTGTACTTAGCAAGTAGGAGTTTAATTGTTTGTTCAATTGAATTGAGGCACTAAAACCTGGACCTTTCCAGGTAGAACTCCTTCCACTGGGCTTCCCCACAGGGGAGGGGGGGGAGTAGTATTTGTTTTAACCGCCTCCTCTCCAGCAACTTTCCCAAAGAACACTCTCACCAGCTCCTGAATAAAAAGGAGGCTCCCCAAGGCAGAGAGAGACCCACCCAGACTGAGGTTCTGAAATACAGACAAGAAGGTAAGAGCTTTTCATTCCTTTCACACTCTTACCCCCTAGTTCAAAGGCAGCTGAGTAAAGCAAACACTGAGTAAGTGGAGAAAGAACAATAGACTTAACTGAAGAGGTTGCCAAGGAGTTCAAAAGGAGAGTTAATAACTCACCAGCAGCGGGACAAAAAAGGTTCCCTCCCGGGTTGAATTCTACTCCCTCGGCTTAGCTACCAGACACTGGAGTAAGTCACTTAACTTACCTAAACCTCAGTTTTGTCATCTGTAAAATAGGGGTAATAATTTCTATAGAGGTAGGGTTACCCCACGGTTCGAGGTTGTTGCTAGGGTCAGATGAAACAATGGAGGCAAAGCACTTTGCAAACCTTAATTACAGCACCAGATAAACATCAGCTCCTGCCGTTGTTCCTGAGCTGCTTGGTGTTGTGGGGTTGTTTTGGGGTTTTTTTGAGCAAATTAAGTAAATGAGCAAACATGAATCAATACATAAAGTAGCAACAGTCCATTGACCCAAGTGGTACAGTGGAAATAGTTGGGTTGGAACTCAACTTGGCCATTGTCAAAAGTTACCTGTGTTACCTTGGGCAAGTCCACTAACCTCTCTAGGCCTCAGTTTTCCTCATCCATATAATAGGCTTTGTTGCATCAAATCACTCCTTGTCTAAATCCAAACCAGATGTTCTCTCCCCCCCCTAGACATAGTGATGAGAAAGAAATGACTTAATCTTAACCTGGAAGCATTCTGACAGGCTTTGGTTAGCTGAGTATACCTATGCCTAATGTGATATCAGCCTACCCTTATGGGGAAGGGGTTCTAGCCACTCTTTCATAGCAGGTGGCCTTGGAGAGACCAGAAGCTGATAAAGAGTAATGCCCACCAGAAATGCCCACATCCATCAGTCATTGGGTACTAATGGAGCTGCTCACCCAGAGAGACATGAAATGTAAATTGTTCCTCCACAAATGTACCCTGGCCGAATATGTTCCTTATGTCTGTGCCTTCCATGGCCTACTGTTCCCACTGTATGTATTTCTGGGAAACTGTGCCTCAGGTTTATGTGGCGAATGTCCCATTGCATTTTTTTTCTTACTATGCTATTTCTTTAAATGTCTTTTGCTTTAAGCTAACTACATAGCCTCTGGCTAACTAGAGAAAATACCAACACATCAGTGGGGGCTCAAGAACTATGCCTTCATGTGGATGTGGCTGTACAAAGTACAGTAAACCTAAGACAGCTCTTCTAGGGCCTCCCCTCGGGAAACATCCTACATCATGTAAACCTACTAACTAATCCCATACTTTAAAAATATCAACAACTACTTATTAACTCAGCATGAGTATGATGGCTTAGCTTTCTAAATTAATGTCACCATTTGTGAGCCTTTTCTGTGCTTGACCTGTGGAAAATTCGAGGTTTTGAGTATCTATTAATTCCTTTTCTGTTGTCGGTATTTCATAAGATTTACTCAGAACTCTGGGCCTTGGGGATCTGGAATGATAACAGCTGACATTTCTAAAACACTTTAATATTTGCAAAGTATTTTACATACATTATTTCATTTAATCCTCACGATAATGCTGTGAGGTAACTGCTATGATAACCTATATTTCACAGAGGAGGGAAGTGAGAACAGCACACCAAAGTCTTCTTTAGACTATTGATAAGTATCTTGAGGACAACCAAGATATCAAAAAGCCGCAGTCCATGTTATATGAAGACCAGCTGAAGGAGTTGAGCATGCCCAGCCTGGAGAAGAGAAGGCTGGGAGGATGGAGGAGGGGGAGGGGGACATGACAGCTGTCTCTGAAGATCTGGACGATATTGGAAGGGGGACTAGACTTATTCCATTTGGCCCCAGATGGCCACACCAGGGGCAATGGGAATGAATGAAGATAGACCCCATTAGCCTTTTCCCAAGAAGACTAGCACTTGTCTAGTCTCAAAAGATAGTACTCGTGTTACTGATTTTTTTTTAACTTTCCATTTAACTGTATTTTCATAATCCAAAGGTACAGATTATACTCAAACATGAGATTAGCTCCTACTCTAGCACAAGACCACGATGGTCCAGAATTGTGGAGGTATCAGTCAAGTTCACACAGAATAATGTAGGATTTTTTTTCATGTCTTTGTTTAAGGGAAGTGAGTAGTCTTCTTTCCTGGGAAAGAAGAGGAAAAGGGTCCTACAATCTGACGGACAGGAATAGAATTTAGATTGCCGTTGCTGTTCAGTCATGTCCAACTCTTCATGACCCCATGGACCGTAGCACACCAGGCCCTTCTGTGTTCCACTATTTCCCAAATCTGTCCAAGTTCATGTCCATTGTTTCTGTGACACAATACATAATTTTCTATATAACACAATTCCTCTACACCTTCCTGGGCTTGGATTGGCTTACGCTGGCTCTGAACCATATCAGTTCTTTAACCAGCTTGGGTCGAAGTTGCAAAGGGGTCAATTACAGAAGTTAGGAAGAAGGCCCTGACAATCAGAACCAGTCACAAGTGGAAAGGACCACCTCAAGAGGCCATGCATTCTCCCTCCTTGGAAACCTTCAAGCAGAGAGTGGCTAACTGCTTTTAGGTGTAAGGATTTCTTTCATGAATGGGTTGGACTTACAGGGCTGCCTAGGTCCCATCTAATTCACAAATTCTCTGATTCCCCGAAGCTCAGAGTGGTTAAGTGATTTGCCCAGGGTCACACAGCCATAGTTAAGTAAGAATATACCTCAATAAATCAATCAAAACACCTTAGACTAAATGTGAAGTCTGTGAAAGCCAGTGCATGAAGTGAAGAAGTCTACACTGGCTAGAGGAATTTTTTTTTATGCTCTCTAAGTCTTGTATATAAGCACAGACTTTGTTAATGCAGTCAGGGTGGTACACAGAGCACTGGGCTTGGATTCGGGAAGACTTATCTTCCTGAGTTCAAATCCAGCCTCAGCCACTTCCTAGCTGTGTAACCTTGGCAAGTTACTTGACCCTCTTTGCCTCAGTTTCCTCATCTGTAAAATGAGCAGGAGAAGGAAATGGCAAACTAATCCATGATCTCTGCCAAGAAAACCCCAAATGGGGTCATGAAAAGTCAAACGCAACTGAAACAACTCAATGAGAACAACAAATAGAGGTAGCCAGAATGAGGAAGAATTCCAGAAAGTGGATCAGGCACCTCACTACCACATCTTCGAGGAGCAAAGGGCAGACTGAGCTGGGGCAGACGTACGGAGGAGGTCCATCAGTTTTATAGCCATTTCATAGAAGATGCAGGTTGGGGACGTCCCAAGGAAAGGCCAGTTCTTTCTCCATCTTCCCCTCCCAATGTCTGTCTATCCACAGACACAGTATCTTCTATCTTCTCTTGGTTCACTACCCAAACATTTCCAGTAAAATGAATTTGGCTTCCACCACAAAGAGGCCAGGGATTAACCAGAGATAGATATAAGTGTAAAGTGAGACAGATAACCCAACCTTTACCTAAATGTTAGTTAAACTTTCCTAACTAGGAGCTAAGAGAGGGTACCACTGAACTAATAACTCCTTATCTAAAATAAACTCCTTACAGCCAAAGAGGAGGGAACCACACAGACCACAGATGCTGCTACATTTCTCCCTAGGCTTAAACTGATCTGATTGTTGCAACAGGGTATTACAAGTATCAAGGGCAGCTAGGTGGCACAGTGGATACAGTGCCAAACCTAGAGCCAGGAAGACCTGAGTTTAAGTCCAGTCCTGGATACTTGCTAGCTGTATGACACTAGACAAGTCATTTAACCCTGTTTGACTCAGTTTCCTCATCTACAAAATGAGCTGGAGAAGGAAAAGGCAAACCACTCCTGTATCTCTGCCAAGAAAATCCCAAATGGGGTCACAAAGAATCAGATATGACTGAATAACAACACCATGTATCAAAGAGAAAATTCAAGCCAAGGTCTCTCCTGATAGCAAGTCAGCTGTCTCCACTCCGATACACTGGCTGGTCCATTAGACAGAGGGCCATGTAAAGGGTTCTAGCCCCCAAACTAGGCATCAAAGAAAACTGCTGAAGACCCAGACCCCCGTCTCCCCTGGGATAACCTTCAGTACACAAGCTAACCCTATTCCCATAAGATGGCTCTGGCCCCTGGCCCTTCACCTCTTTGCCTTAGCACATTTCATCTATCTTACCATTAAGGAAGATGATTTATTTACAAAGGGGAAAGCAGAAACTCAAAAATAATCACCAGAATTACCAAGAACTTGGTGTACTGAAAGTAATGGGACCAGAGATGATCTGACCAGTTCAAAGCTTCATCAAATACATAAATAAGATTTGCAAAAGCACTGTAGCTAGGAGACATAAGTGCAAGCGTGCTGGGCATGGTGTCCAAAGAACTGACTTTCAGTCTACCTAACAACAGCAATAATGACAACAATAATAAATAACATTTCTGTAGTGCTTCAAGGTTCACAAAGTCAAAATGTTTTACAATTATTATCTCAAGAACCCTGGGAGAGGTAAGAGATACTATTATTCCCCTTTACAGAACCAGTGACTTGGCCAGGGTCACACAGCTACTGTGTCTGAGGCTATACTTGAGCTCTAGTCTCTCTGACTTCACCATTTTACAGATGGAGAAACTGAGGCAGAGGTTAAGTGACTTGCCCAGGCTCCAGCAGCCAGTAAGTGACTGAGATCAGATCTGAAGTCAGGTCTTCCTGATTCCAGGCCCAGCTCTATCTATTGAATCACCTAGCAACGCTGTATTCTCAGCACTAATGGTATTTGAGATAGCAGGACTGGAAAGCAGAAAGCCTTCTGAGTCTACCCTTGCCACTAAGTAGCTGTGCAAAGTCACCTCTCTGGGCCTCAGTAACCCTAGACCTCACCTGCTGCCTCCAAGGGCTGCAGGGCAGGGCTGTTCCAGGGCTGCTGAAATCACAGATCCTTATCTTATTCCGGTATTACCGGTATTGGGGGGAGGGGCAGCTGGACAAGAGATGGCCCTAGGGGAGGGAAGAACGCACACAGCTCAGCCACTCTGAGTCTCAGTGACCGGCCTAGACCATCCCCGTCTACAGTACAGTCTGCAGCATCCCTCTGAAGAAGGTGCTGCCGAAGAAGGGGCTGTTCAGTCGCCTCAGTCACAAACGATTTCATGTTTCTATTTGGGGTTTTCTTGGCAAAAACACTAGAATGGTTGCCTCTTCCTTCTCTAGCTCATTTTACAGATAAGGAAACTTTGGGCAGCTGGGTGGTGCAGTGGATAGAGCACCAGCCCTGGAGTCAGGAGAACTTGAGTTCAAATCCAGCCTCAAACCTTGACACTCACCAGCTGTGTGACCCTGGGCAAGTCACTTAACCCCATTGCCTAGCAAAAAACAAACAAACAAACTGAGACAGTGTTAAGTGACTTACCCCCGCCCAGTCACACAGTAGTAAGTGTCCAAGGCTGGATTTGAACTCAGACCTTCCTGACTGTAAGCTTGGTGCTCTATCCACTGTACCACCTAGATGCCCTTATGAGGCCCAAAAAGTCAAGTTCCTTCCCAAGAGTCTCACAGTTAACAAATATCAGAAGTGAGATTTGAGTCTTTCTGACTCCAGGTGGGATTCTTGGAGAGAAAACAAGCTGCACCCTCCCTTAGCATCCTCCCTTCCCCTTCTCCAGGGATTATCAGGGAATCAATAGGTGGTTAGTAAGCATTAGGGCCTTCCATCCAGAGACAAAAGTAAGGAAAGAGACTGAGAAGCTGGGGCCGTTGTGGGGGGCTAACTCACCCAAGATCCATAATAGGTCAATAGGCCAGAGAGAAACATTGGCCCTGTGATATCCCTGACACAGGGAGCTCCTGATAAGACAACTCCCTCTCTCAGCACAGGCTGGCACCTTCTCTACAATGTATGGTCTTAGGGGCTTGTTCAAAACATGTGGGTTAAGTGACTTACCCAGGGTCACATAGCCAACAGGGGTCAGGTCACCAAGGCTTTAAATCTAAGATAGTGCTTAGCACATATTAGGTGCTTTGTAAATGTTTATAGACTGACTGACTGACACACTGCCTCTAGACCAGAGAATCATAACCATTCCCATATCTTGGTCCTCTTTGGCAGTCTGGTGATACCCATGGATCCCTTCTCAGAATCATGTTTTTAAATGCATAAAATAAAATACGTGAGATGACAAAGGAAATCAATTATACTGAAATAAAGATGCAGATTTGCAGGGGGGTTTTCCTATCCAAGTTTACCTTCACTTGGTTTGTGGACCCCCAGGTTAAGAAGCCCTGTGCTACACCAATGACTAACCCACTACCTAAGCCACTTGGCTTGACCCGGCAGTTACATTGCCAAAGCCCATTGTATGTCACTAACACTAACTCCAAATCAATTTGGTGCTAGGAATGGGTAGAAACTCCTCCCTCCCCCTCACCCCCGGCCACCACTCTCACCACCCTCCCACCCTACCCCTCCACCCTCCCCCCACCACTGAGGAGGGGGTTTCTTCCCAAACGTTTCCTGTCTCTACCTCTGAATCCTACACCACCACTCCTATCATCTTGCCACCCACCCACTCAATACATCTCAGCCAGGATGTAGCCACAGGGTAGAA
The DNA here is from genome assembly GCF_003287225.1 of Phascolarctos cinereus. Taxonomy (NCBI): domain Eukaryota; kingdom Metazoa; phylum Chordata; class Mammalia; order Diprotodontia; family Phascolarctidae; genus Phascolarctos; species Phascolarctos cinereus. The sequence continues at coordinate 25,468,369 of NW_027555625.1, read as the reverse complement.
AGAATCTTAAAAGAGTCAGTGGGAGGATCTCCTGTCCCTGGCAGACTTCCCCTTTCCTTTCTCCTTTTCAGGTTCTAAAAGCTCCTGGGCTTCTTGCCCATTTGGGGGGACAGATGGGGGGAAAAAAGGCAAAGAAAGTTAACAGAGCCTGAACACAGTGGGTTGTGCCAGGAAACTAGAAGGAGAGAGGAGAAGAAATGTCTGGTTTTTTTATTTTGTTTTTTGAGTCCCAATTAACATCCTTCATTCAGATTACCCTCCCAGGGCCAAAAAGACAAATAAAATAAAAGAAAGAAAGCCTTGGGAAGAGCTAATGTTCAAGGCAGGCCATAGTAAGTAGTGACCTACAAGGTATGATTTGAGGTTAACATATCTGGGGCAGCTAGATGAGGCAGTGGATAGAGCACCAGGCCTGGAGTCAGGAAGACTGGAGTTCAAATCCAGCATAAGATATTTCCTAGCTGTGTGACTCTAGGCAAGTCACTTGAACCTATTTGCCTCAGCTTCCTCTTCTATAAAATGAGCTGAAGAAGGCAATGGCCAACATTCCAGTATCTTTGCCAAGGAAACCTCAAATGAGGTCATGAAGAGTCGGACCCGACCGAAGAACAACAAACACAGAGGAGTTCCCACTGCTGCCTTAGGACTCGCACTAAACCTCACCGGCTTCACTTTCGTCATCTGTGAAATGGAGCTCTTACACAAGGTCAATTCTGAGATGTTATGAATGATCCCATGAGAGATACCAAAGTCGGTCCTGCCTCCCTGCCCAATCCCGACAGAAAGTCATCTCCCACAGGCCTCGCACAGTGCAGGAAACTCCAGCCTCAGAACTTCAGGCCCTTGGGTGATTTCATCGGTTCTGAACAACTCTCTAAGACATAAAAGACATAAAAGAGAGGGCCATTGATCGAGGTCATGTCTTCACTTGGGTGACCCCTCTATTTAAGGGAGTCTCCTTTTATAATGGTCAAGTCCTAACACTAGGTGTGAGTGTGATTATTGGTTACTCTCTAAAGGGGGGGGGACTGGGTGCCAGCGAGAGAAGAAGGTTCAGGAAACTGAGGGCTCTAGGGGAGAGTGAGGAGAATTCTGAGACCTGGTGAGTGATAGCCTGTGGGGGACAATCGTGTCCTTCCTCCTCTCCACCAGACACCACCTCCAGGAAGGCAATCAGGTACTTTTACTATTTCAGAAAAGGATTCCTTGCCCAGAGGATTCTGGGAGCCTGGCTCTGAGGCAGCAAAAGAGCCTCGACCCCATCCCTGGAGTGGCAGCTTTGGACAGATCACCAACCTTCCCTGGCCTGAACCTCCTCATCTGTAGAATGAGGACGTTAGACTAGGCAGACTCTGGGGTTCCTCCCAGATCACTTCCACAACCCTAGGAGTCATATGGAACAGATCCTCTTCTCTCTCTTCCCAAGTCCTCACCTTAGCCTAGGCCCTTGTCAACTGGTGCCTGCCTCCAATCTCCCCCTTCTATCCTGCACACGCTGCCAGAGTAATCAGCCTAGAAGCCTGCTTAGATCATGCCCCTCCCCTGCTCCAGAATCCTGCCCTGTTATCTTTCATATGTTCTTTTCGGTGCTTCTGTTATACGTCTCCTCATCCTTCCCACTCTCGGCAGAATGGCAGCTCCTATGATCAATGAGGAATGAGGACCTTTGAGGAAAGGGCTGTGTTCAAGGTTGCCCTTGCATGCCCTGGGAAGCACCTGACACATGGGTTGGCACTGGACATGGCGGGGAGAGGGGCGGTTGTGCAGGGAAACCTGGAGGAGAAGAGAACGGTCCCTGCCTTCAAGGAGCTTATATTCTAAACTGCTAAGCAGTCAAACTCTGCTTCAGAAAAGTGCAACTCTGATGGGCTGGCCACCCTGTTCGAATGCAAAACATAAAGCTTGCCAAAAAGACTATTTTATGGAGAACTCACACAGGGCAAGTGTTCACATGGTGGTCAGAAGAATCGATACAAGGACACTCGCAAGGTCTCTCTTAAGAACTTTGGAACTGATTGTGTGACATGGGGAGACCCTGGCACAGGATCGCCCAGCACGGCATGCCCACAGCAGAGAAGATGCTGTGCTCACATTTAGAGAATCCACCCCAAATGTTCACATGGACTATTTGTGTCCACCCTGTGGTAGAACTTTCTGAGCTCTTAGTCTGATCAGCCACAGTCGGACACACTGTAGCTTGACTCTAGCATGGTGATGCCATTTTGGTCCTCTTCAAGAGTGAAGGACAACAACCATTCTAAATGGAAGACAGCACATGTGTGTATAACACACACACACAATCCTATGACCTGATTCTATATGATCTCTTTGGCATAAAATTCAAGGTTCCCTGTGATCTGATCCCCAGCCTACCTTTATCTCCTCCCTACATGAACTTTCCATCAACCAGGCTAGTCTCCTCATTGCCCCTCCCCATATCATGCTCAGTCCCATCTCTGTACTTTTGCTTACACTGTTCCCACTACCAGAACTGCCTTGCCCTTCCCTCTGCTTTTTCCAATTCTATTCATCCGTCACCTTTCTGGTCTTCTTACTACAAGGTAAGTACTTCTTACTTCTTGTTCCCCTCCATGACCCAGTGATATCACCTCCCAACTCTGCCCCTTTTCATTGGCTCTCCCTCATGCCTGGAACACTCTCCCTCCTCATCTCACTTCCTTCAGCCAAAGTCCTGTCTTCTGCAAAGGCCTCTGCCAGTCTTCATTAATCATAGTGCCTTCCTTCTGAGCTTACCCCCACTTTATCCCGTCCGTATCTTGTTTGGGCATTGCTGTCTCTCCCACCAGACTGGGAGCTCCTTCAGGGCAGGGTCATCCTTTTACGCACCAAGCCTAGCTTACTGACTGACATTCAAGGACCAACGGAAAAGTCCAGTGTCTGGCAGGGACTCTTCCCTGACTATCCCATCCCCTTAGGATCTTTCCCTTACTCTGCACTCCTTCAGCACCAACACACCATCTCATAAGAGTCTCAAGTTGCTTTATAATTGTTTCTTCTTGTGCGTGGCCCTTTTTTCCCTGAGAGGTTCCAAACTCATCATGTCCAAAACTGAATTCATCATCTACCCCCCTAGACCTGCCCCTCTTGCAAAACCTCCTCATTTCCGTCCAAGGAGCCATCATCATCTAGATCACCCAGGCTTACAACTCCAAATTCACCTTCTCTTCTCTCTTCCCCCCTCCTTTATTCAGTCAGTTGCCAAGTCTTGTAAATTCCTCCACATCTGTCTCAGCAGCTCCCTGCCCCCCACTCACCTGGCCACTACCTCGCTTGGGTTCCCATCTCAAGTGTAGTAATAGCCCAGCTTCCAGTCTCTCCTCTCTCTAATCTGTTCCCCACACAACTGCTATTTACAGAGATGTCTAGCTGCTAGGTACCATGTTAGGCACTGGGATTTGAAAAATTAAGGACAAAACTGAAACAGTCCCTGCCCTCATGGAGCTTATATTCTAAAGGGAAGGCAACATGTCACACACACACACACACACACACACAAAATAAAAGGTAAAAGTAGATACCAGCAGCTTGGGTGAGCTGGAAAGGTTTGATGTAGAAGGTAGCACTCCAGCTGGACTTGGGGGGAAACTAAGGATTCTAAGGTAAAAGTGAAGAGGGGAAGCATACCAGCCTGGGCAAAGGCATGGATGGAGGTTCGAGGAACAGTAAAGTTAGTGTGACCTTAATATTCATCTGCTCAAAAATGGCTCCTGATTGGCTCTAAGATGAATCGAATCAATAAACATTTATTAAGCGCCTCCTTTGTGCCAGGCACTACACTAAAACAAACACTTTTATGTGTCTTCTCCCATAAGAACGTAACCTCCTTGAAGGCAGGGACTGTCTCTCTATCTCCTTATTTTTCTGTTCACCAAGCTTACTTAGCACAGTGCCTGACTCATACTAAATGCCTAATAAATTCTGGTTGACTTGACTTGGCACCATCTTTCCAGCTTTATCATTCGCCTTTGGATCAGCCAAACTGGACCATATTGGCAGTTTTCCCAACATAACACGCTTTCTAGGCATCCTCCCAGGCTCCCAGTCCCCCCAAATCTGGCCGGGCCTGGAATGTCCTACCTCCCTTACCCACAACTCAGAATCCAAAGATCTTCACTCCAGAATCACTACTAATGCCGCCTCTTCTTCAAATGCGGATCTGCAGAGTTTGACTCTCTTCCTCAAAGATTTACGTAGGATTCTAGGACCTTAAATCTAGAGCTAGAAGGGCCCTGAACGGCCAACTGGGCCAAACCCCTCATTTTATAGAAATGAAGAGAAATGACTTGCCTAGGGTTATACAGATAGTACAAGATTGCAACCGAGATCTAATCTCCTCTCCCCCCAGCAGAATGAAAACTCCTTAAGAACAAGGAAGGTGCTGGTTTTGTCCTGGTATCTCCAAGCAGTCTTTCTGTGTTGTTGTTGTTCAGTCATGTCTGATTCTTTGTGGCTCCATTTGGGGTTTTCTTGGCAAAGATACTGGTGTGGTTTGCCATTTCCTTCTCCAGTTCATTTTACAGATGAGGAAACTGAGGCAAACAGGATTAAGTGACTTGCCTAGGGTCACACAGCTAGTAAGTGTCGGCAGGCTGGATTTGAACTCAAGAATGAGTCCTCTTGACTACACTATTCACTATGCCACCTAGCTGCCTTCAAGGTGCCTAGCACTTGGCATGATGGTACTAGAGGCCTCGAGGCCACATGTGGCCTTCTACGTCCTCAAGTGCAGCCCTTGTTCTGTGAAGTTTGGATTCAGTCAAAGGGCCACAGGTTCCCCCACCCCTGTACTAGACAGTAGAGGCTTCATAAATGCTTGTCAAATTGAATTAAAATTAACTGAACATACCTTTCCATCAGGGGCTATCTGGAGACAAGGCCCCTAACTGTTATCCAACCCAGGAGAGTAATTGTGATGGAAAGAGAGGTGAGCACTTTATTAAGTTCCTAGGAAGGTATCTGGGGCCAGGAGCAGCCTTCATACCCCTCACACAACTTGGAAAGGCACACTAGCCTACTAACTCTCCTCCCCCATCTCGGGCAGGAGCTGGGAATTCCTGCCACTTCCTGATCAACCCCACCCCTCTTGCACTGTCTGTGAAACTTCCACCTGAAGCTGTCCCAGCCCAGTGAGGTCAGAGCTGTTGCCAAAGATACCAAGAAGCCTGAAGAACTAGGAAGCAGGTGGGTGTGGGGAACTACGTGGCAAGAACCCATCAGTCAGCCCAGCCCAGCCCAGACAGGCCTGTGGGATCCTGGGAGAAAGAGAGACAGAGAAGGATGGGGACAGAGGCGAAAACGGTGGACAGAGAGAGAGTCACCGAGAAAGAGAGGGACAGTACAGGAAGAGGGAGGAGGGGGAAGAGAGGTAAAAAAGGCAGCCACACAGAATGGAAAATGAATGATAGGGAGAAGGGGGCTCAAGACCCCTGGGGAAAGATCTGAGCTCTGGGACTAAATGGGACCTCCAGGTCCATTTAACCCAACTTCCCCATTTGACAGATGAGAAAACTGAGGCAAATAGAAGTTAAGTGTCTGAGGCTGGATTTGAATTTAGGTCTTCCTGATAGATTCAGATGTAGATATAGTTACAGATACAGATATAGATGTAGCTATCCCAGGCAATGAGGTGGCACATTGGATAGAGTACCAGGCTTGGAATCTGGAAGACTCTTTTTCCTGAGTGCACTTACTAGCTATGCGACCCTGGACAAGTCATTTAACTCTTGCCTCAGTTTCCTTATCTGTCAAATGAGCTAGAGAAGGAAAGAGCAAACCCCTCCAATATCTTTGCCAAGAAAACCCCAAAATGGGATCATGAAGAGTAGGTCGCAGCTGAAACAACTGAACAACACCAAAAATAAACCCATGTGCATACATTTTTTGAAAAGCTTGTTTATTCATAGAGTGAAATATAGGAAAACAATTTAAAGTCACCTTTCTTCCCAATGAAAGCACAAATGTCTTTGGACCTTAAAAGAGAAATTAAATGGCACATTTTAATACTTTGGAATAGGCTGAAATTTTAAGCAATTAATTTTTTTTCTTTTTCCTTTTTTTTTTTGCAGTGGTAGCAGAACAACATTCATTTAACTCTTTGGTCTTTTTAAAAAATATTTCATGTGTGTGTGTATACGTGTATGTATATGTGTATGTACATATACATATATAATTACATATAATATCTACCTATTTGCATGTTTTCTCCCATTAGACTACAGCACTAGACTGTAAGCTCCCTGAAGGCAGGGACTGTCTTCTTGCCTTCTTCTGTATCCCTAGAACTTAAACCTCCTGGCACATCGTTAAGTACTTCCTAAATGCTTGCTGCTTTGGTTTAACTAAAGCCCAACCTCACACAAAGACCCAGAGACCCAGAACTGCCCTCAGAGGCCATCTTGCCCAGTTCCCTTATTTCTATAGTGGAAGAAACCAAAGTTGAGGAAGATGAGAGAGTTTCCTAAGGTCACACCACCATTAGAGGCTAGGTCTCCAGAGCCAGTGGGGGAGAAGCAGATATATAGAAGGGGAGAGACTGAGAAAAGACCAGGAGAAGGAGGAAAAGACCAGTAGGCATGGAAAGGAGTTGGGGTGGGAGCACAGGAAATGGAAAAGTCAGGGGAGGGAGAGAAGGAGAAAAAGAAAGAAAGGGAGGGAGAGGGGGAGAGGGGGAAGAAAGAGAGGGGAGGGAGAGAGACAGAGAAGGAGAGAGAGAAGAAATAAGTTTGGAAATGGTTTGAAAACAGCTTAGCTACAGCAAAATTATTTTTATATTAGCTGATGGGGGAGAAAGGAAGGAGTGGGAGAGAAGAAAGAGGGGAAAATGAGAGAGCAGAGGAGATGGAGAGAAAAGGAGAAAGAATTGATGAATGAGTGAATGAATGAGTATGTGAGGGGACAAAACAGGAAAGAATAAAAGTCAGAAACCAAGAACATTAAAGGCAAATAGGCTGATGGGCAACTGGAAGTTTCAGAGAAAGAATGTGCCCATGGTTCTCTGCATGCAGGGATGATGTGCTGGGACTTGTAATTCACTCGGGCTTGTCCAGGGAGCCAGCCACTCTTGGGTGATTCCAACAATGTCCAGCTCCAGGCCCAAAGGCGCACATGCACAAACACACACACACCCTCTCTCCATCGCCTCCAGCACTGAATTCCAGGCTTCTGCCACCAGCCAGGACATATGGCCAGACAGCCAGTGGGGAAAGCCCTTCCTGTCCAGGCTTCACTCACCAGCAGGGGCTCCAGGCCCCAGCCTCAGTTTGCCTCAGTTCTCTGTGTCTCTGGGTTTCTATCCGTTCTCTTGGACATTAATCACAAGGAATGTAACCAGACTTGCCCTCATCTGGAGTCAGCCAGGCCCAGGGGGAATTCCCTCTGGGGAAATAGGATCCCAGTATTCTTAGAACACAGCCAGGATCAGGTCACTGTTGGAGTCAAAAATCCTATGTGGTTCCCTGTTGTCTACTACCAAGAGAAGAAGAATAGATCACATTTATGTAGGCTTTGAAGTTTGCCAAGATGTCTATAGATGTGTGTGAATGTGTATACGCACACACACACATATATATACACACACATACACATATACATGTGTATGTGTGTGTATGTGTGTATAGGTGTAGGTATATGTATGTATGTATGTATATACACACACACACATACGTATACAAATACAATTTGATTACATTATATATATTAAATCTCATTTGATTCTCCATAATAATCCTTTGCTTTGGGGTGGGTACTATTCCTATTTTACAGATGAGGAAACTGAGGCTAAGAGAAGTGACATGATTTGTCTGTAGTCAGACAGGTAATAAATTACAGACCAGGGATTTGAACCCAAGCCCTCTGACCCCAAGTCAGTCATTCCACCATCTCACACTGCCTCTCTCCAGCTCTCTGGACTGAACTCACACCAACTACTTAGGAAGCATCTACAACATAAACTAAGAATTAGAGTCAGGAAAGCCTGGGTCTGGCTCCTGCCTCTGAGGCCTACTGGCCCTGTGACTAGAGGTGAGTCAGAGGACCCCAGATGGACACAGAGCTGGGAGAGGCCTGCATGGTCCTCAGGGCCAACACCATCATGTTACAGGGGTCAAGTAAGGTTCTAGAGTCCCAAGGCTCCAGGGTCACATGGCAGGTTTCTTGGAAAGTCAGGGTCTACGTCCAAGCTTTGCTTCCAGAGAACGCTAATCCTATTCCACAAAGCCTTCACTTTTTGTCCCAATTTCTGCCTGGTTGATACATCTGCCTGGAATTTGGGGGAAATGAGACGTCTGCCAAGAATCTGGGGAAACTCAGTACCTTCCAATGGCCCTGACATACAGTCAACTCTTAATTATCCATGGTAGTATCTCCCACTGCCTCATAAGAACATAAGCTTCTTGAGGGCAGCACTTATCCTTGCTGTTTATTTCTATCTCCAGGGCTTAACAATAGTGCCCGGTATGTAATAGACACTCAATAAATGCTTGGTGACCGAGTGACTGATGGCAGTGGAGAGCTGAGCAATGTGATACCTCCTCAAACGGCAGATAAGCCCAGGAGAATTCAACGAAGAAAAGAAACAATCAGGGCAGCTAGGTGGCGCAGTGGACAGAGCACTGACCCTGGAGTCAGGAGGACCTGAGTTCAAATCCAGCCTCAGACACTTGATGGGCCACTCCTCTGCTACCTGCCTGACCTTGGCTCCTAGAAGCTGCTTCAGACGTTGGAGCTGAAAGGCCCCGCTGAAGTCATCTTCTCCATCCCCCTGCCTCCACACCAGGCAGAAGCAAACCAGAGAGTCTCAATAACGTCCCCCCATCCCAGGCCAGATTTATAGTTCTTAGAGCCAGAAGGAACAGCTCAGCCAACCCTCACATCGTACAGAAGAGGAACAGAGGCCAGAAGGCAAACAGCCGTCCTCTCAGGCCTCTGGTATAGACACTAGGGGACCATGGGAGCTGTCAACTCTGGAGTCCCTACCTGCTTCTATCCCTCTGTGAATGTTCCCTGATGGCAAGGTGAGATTTGAACCCAGCTCCTCTGGCCCTACTTAATTCATAAAGTAAAATGCTGATTAAGCATCTACTGCTCAAAGGGCACTATGCCAAGATAATAACAACTAGCATTTCTATAGCACCTCCAAGTCTGCAAAGCACTTTCCAAATATTTCCTCATCTTATCCTCATAACAATCCTGGGACGTAAGTTCTACTATTATTATCATTTTACTGATAAAGAAACTAAAGCAAACAGGGTTAAGTGACTTGCCCAAGGTCACCCTGGTAGGAAGTATCTGAGATCAGATTTGAACCCACGCTTCCTGATTCCAGGCCCAGCACTCTTATCCACCTCACTGCCTTTAAGATGGCTGGGAGACATAGAAATTTTAACCAAAATATAGTCCTGGCCTTCATGGTCCAACTTCCTGGCCCTTTCCTCCTCAGGAAACACTCTCTTCTCCAGTCAAGCTGGTCTTTCTGTTCCCCTAACATGTTATGGTCATTTCTGCCTCCCAATCCTTGGTCATGTTCTTCTTCCTGCCCCACTCAGGAATGCCCTCCCTTTTAATCATGATAGGTCACAGACTTATGTTTGCATACATTTACATACACACACACACACACACACACACACACACACACACACACACACACACACACAAACATTTGGCCCTAACATTTGAAAAGCACCTCATAGTCCATATCTCATTTAAGTCTTACAACAGCCCTTCCAAGTGACCATTGAAAGGAGTAGGATCCCCATTTTACAAGATGAGAAAACTAAGGCAACATGATACAGGCAGAACACTGGACTTGGAGCTGAGAAGGCCCAAGTTCAAATCTTACCTTTGACACTCATTGTGACACTGGGCAAGTCACTTCATCCCATAGGCCTCAGTTTCCTCATCTGTAAAATGAGGGGCTCGGACCCTCTAAGGCCCCTAAATCTGTGGTACTGCAACATGCCCAGAGTCACATGGCTAGCAGGTATCAGAGGTAGAATTTGAATCCCGGGTCTTCCTGACCGCAGCCTCAGAATTCTCTCCTTTATATCATTCTCTTCACTCTGTTTCTCCATCCCATCCATTCCTAAACCAACTTTAACAGCACTAGGTAAATGTTTCATTAATGTTTATGTACGTGTTTATTGATGCCTTTCGTCTTCATATCAAACTCATTTCCACCCACTCCCACTCCTTGGAGGGGGGGGACTCCTCCCCAATAATTCCCCCTGGTGTCAAAAAAAAAAACAATTAAGAATCCAAGAAACTTCATTTGACAACGTATACAGGACTCTGCCCCAGCAGTACATCACCTCTCTGCTGTAAGAGAAGATTAGTAACTATGAGCTAATATTATTTTCATTCCAGTCCCATCTCTTCCAGGAAGTTTCCCTAACCTGAGGAGTCCATACTGATCTCTTTCTTTAGAATCTTAGTCTTTTTTTTTTTTGGAGTCAATTGGGGTTAAGTGATTTACCCAGGGTCACACAGATAATAAGCATCTGAAAGCAGATTTGAACTCAAATCCTCCTGAATCCAGACCCAGTCCTCTGTCCATTGGGCCACCTAGTTGCCCCCAGACCTTCTTGATCAAAACTAAACAACCAAATAAATCAGCATTTAATTTTTGAATGCTGTCTCACAGCTGTTAGCGCTATCATCCCACATACAGTCTTTGCCTATCTTCTTCACACAAACTACTAGAGAAATGAATCATCAGCCCCTGACTGACATAGGCTTTTCCTTCAGTTAATGAAGGCTGATATCTGGTCATCAGGAAGTTCACCTTGCTATCGGGCCCTGCCATATGTTAAACTCAGCCGCCTGGGGCAGCCTCAGTGGAAAAGAAATAAAGAGGGGAGCAGGCCAGTGGCATCCTAGAATAAAAGACAGATTGCCAGGCTAAGATCCAGAGGGTAGGGTGGTGTAATGGGAAGCTAGAAGTCAGAAGCCCTGCCTCTTCCTAGCTGTATGATCCTGGGCAAGTCACTTGCCTGGGCTTCAGTTTCCTTATCTGTAAAATGACAAGGTTAATTTGGTCAGGTTGTGAGCTCCTTGGGAACAAGGATCCTCTTCAGCCTTTTTCTGTGTCCCCAGTGCTTTAGCACAGTGCCTAGCACATAGTAGCTTAATAAATGTTTCTGTCTCTCTTTTTTTTTGGATGCAGTTGGGGTGAAATGACTTGCCCAGCATCATACTTCATAAACATTTTTGGTATTAACTGATGATTTCTAAGATCTTTTCATGCCCTGATCTCCCATAAGTACTGCCATTGCTATATAGTAATCCCTTCCACATGGCAACTTTCCCCATTGTGGCTTTGATATATATCTCGGGTTGGCATAAGAAATTAAATGGGAATTTTTTGGGAGTTTTGCAGAAGCTGTAGATGACACACAAAGGCCAGCAGACAACACAGAGCCTATGACCAAATACTTAACCCAAATTTTACAAAGTACTGTAAATAACCCATAAAAGAAAAAGGGAAAATTTCAGATTTCTTCTCTGGTACGAAGGGAAGGCCAAAACATTTTACGGGGATTTTCCAGATCTCAGGATGCCACACCCCTAACACTCCCCCCACCCCGCCAGTGACATAGAACGGATAACAGTACTCCAAAGCACTTTTCCCCAATCACACCCCCATTCTACAGGTGATGGCCTGCCCAGGGTCCCACAGCTAAGGTTAGAACTGGGGTTTAGCCTCCTGCCTCCATTCTTCCTACCACACCCTGCTGCCTCTAGATGACTCAGCCTCCAGACCTGGATCTCTCCCTGACTTTCTGTGTGTCCTTGGATAAGTCAACTAACTTCTCTGGGCCTGAAAGGCTTAAAATGGGAGCTGCCTAGCTCCCTAGGGCATGCCAAGAAGCCAAGGAGTTCTCTCATCTCCGGTCCCAGACTCACAGAATCTCAGGGCTGGAAGAGACCTTGGGGGTAGATATCTAGTTCAAGCAGCACTCCGCAAGAAAGGCCCCCTAGAACAGAGCAGACAAGGGGCCCCCATCCAGCTTGTGCTTGAAGGCCTCTTAGGGAGACAAACTCACTCCCTCCCATGGCAGGCCCTTCCACTCTGGAACAGCTCCCTGTTTGGACAGAAAACCTTCTGCAATCAACACCCACTATTGTTAGTTATGTTTAGTTAATCTAATCTCTCTTCCATAGAACCACCTTGGAAATACTGAAGATAGGTATCGTGGTGGGTGGGGAGGACAGATCCTTGGCCTCTTCCTCAGAGTAAATATCTCCAGGTGCTTGAGAGCAGGGACTGTCTTTTACCTCTCTTGGAGCCCTAGCTCTTAGCATAGTGCCTGGCACATAGTAGGTGCTTAATAAATGCTCGTTGACTGACTAGCCAATCCTCTTAAGGCATCTTAAGGCACCCATTTTCCCCCAAATCTTTGGCCTTTTTCACTCCAGGGCTTAGAGCAGCCTTTTAAACTCTGGGACTCCAACTTAGTAGCAGGCATGATAAACTCCCAGTGTGTGCTCAGACCTTCTTGGAGGCAGCCGTCCAGACCTGCTTCCAGGAAACCAGGCCATGAGGAGACTCTCCATTGGAGGCTGGCTTCTGCAGATCTCTTCTCCCCAGGAATAAGCCCATTGAACGGGAGATCCGGCCAGAGAGGACCCAGAAGGAAGCCTTCCCTTTCACTTTCCTCTGCCCAACAGCCAATTTATATTCTGCACGCAAGTCTTTCAATACCCCAAGGACTGTCTATTATCCAAGATGTACAAACACATCTAAACAGAAGCCTGGGGAAAGCGAGGCTTGGTATTAAAAAAGACCTCGGTTCTAATCCCAGCTCTGCATGACCTTGGACAAGTCACTTCATTTCTCTGCACTTGCATTGTCTCATTTATAAAATAAACTGGGAGAAGGCAGGGACCGCCTTTGCTTTTGTCTTTGAATCTACTAGCTTGTAGTGGGTACTTAATAAGGGCTGAATGAATGTATTTAATAATAATAACATTTCCACCCCTTCAGCCCCCTCTCCCTCCCTTAACCCAGTGTCCTCAAGCTGCCCTGACCCTCTCCTTTCAAGGTGGAAAACACCATTAGCTTTTCACAAGAGAAAAATAAGTGACTCATCCAAGGTCACAAAGCCAGTCAGTAGGCAGCTGAATTATACTGACAGTTCCAGAGTCCAGTGAACTTGGTCTTGGCCAGAACCAGCCTTAGTCCCTTTCCTCTCACATTTCTCATTCTCTCTGCCACATCATCCCCTCCCAGGCCCCTAACACGACCCAGGTCTTTCTGTAAAGGAGAAAAGTACCTGATGAACTGATTATTCCTTCCTGCCTGGACTCCCCTCTTTCCACCTCATAGAATCATTAGCTTCCTTCTGAGCCCTGACCAGGGGCCCCCTCCCCAACAGGGCCTTCCTGATGCCCCCAGCTGTTGGTGTTTTCCCTGTCCCACCCCCATCAATTACTTTCAATTTACTCTGGATACCTATTGGTTCTCCCCAGGGGAATGTAATTTCTTCCAGGGCAGAGATTGTTTCATTTTTTGGTCACTGTATCCCCACTGTCTTTTACAGTGCCTGCATGGCACACAGTAGGCATTTTTTAATGCTTTTTGAATTGAACTGACAAGGAAGGAAGGGAAGAAGGAAGGAAGGAAGAAAAGAAATAAGCATTTATTATGTGTTTACTATGTGCCAGGCACTATGTTGAGGGATTGACTAACAAATATTTTCACTTGATCTTTGAAACAACGTGGGAAGTAGGTGCTATTATTATTACTATTTTACAGATGAGGAAACTGAGGCATACAAAGATTAAATGAATTACCCAGGATCAGACAGCTAGTAAGTCTGGGACTGAATTTGAACTCAGCTCTTTCTCACTCCAGGCCCAACAACATACTCTTTTATAAAAATTAATTTATTTTGATGTATCAACAATCACTTCCATGAACTTTTGAGTTTTAAATTTTTCTCTCCCTCTCTGCCTCCCCAAGACAGCTCGCAATCTGATATAGGCTATACTTATACATTTCTTAATTAAACATATTTTCACATTAGTGATGTTGTAAGTAAGAATTAGAACCAATAGGAGGAATCACCAGAAAGAGGAACCAAAACACAACAGAAGGAAAAAAATAGCAAATAGTCTGCTTCAATGTGCATTCAAACTCCAATAGTTCTTTCTTTGGATGTGGATAGCATTTTCCATCAAGAGGCCTTTGGAGATGTCTTAGATCCTTGTATTGCTGAGAAGGGTTAAGTCTATCAATATTAGTACCTAACTGATTATGTTATTCCCTTCTTGAGCCAAATCTGATGAGAGTAAGGTTCAAACAATGTTCATCTCCCTCCCTTCTTTCCTTCTGCTGTAATAGGCTTTTGTGCCTTTTCCTGTAATGTAATTTATCCTTGTCTGCCTCCTCTTTTCCTTTTCTCTCAGTACATTTTCTTAGATCAGATTAATCCACTTACTTGGATCCATTTAACCCACTTATTAGATTTTTTTTATCATTACATCTAAGTCAACTTATACCCAGCCCCTTTATGTATACCCCTTTTAACATGGTGTAATAACAATACAGTTCTCAAGTTACTAAAGTGTCATCTTCCCTTGTAGGGATGTAAACAGTTTGCCCTTATTAATAACATGTTGTTTCTTTCTGTCCTGGTTACCTTTTTATGTCTCTCTTGAGTCTTGTATTTGAAGATCAAATTTTCTGTTGAGCTCTGGTCTTTTTATCAGAAAGGTTTGGAAGTTCCCTATTTCATTGAATATCCATCTCCTCCCCTGAAAGATCATGCTCATTTTCACTGGATAGTTGATCCTTGGTTGTAATCCAAGGTCCTTTGCCTTATGGAATATCATATTCCATACCCTATAGTCTTTTAATGTAGAAGCTGAAAGGTCCTGTGTAATCCTGACTGTGGTTCCATGATATTTAAATTGTTTCTTTCTGGCTACTTGCAGTATTTTCTCTTTGGAATTTGGCTACTCTATTCCTTGGCATTTTCAATTTGGATCTCTTTCAGGAGGTGATGGTGGATTCTTTCTATGGCTATTTTACTCTCTGGTTCTAGGACCTCAGGGCAGTTTTCCTTGATGATTTCCTGAAAGATACTGTCCAGACTCATTTTTTCATCATGATTTTCAGGTAGACCAATAATTTTTAAATTGTCTCTCCTGGATCGATTTTCCAGGTCAGTTGTTTTACCAATGAGGTATTTTACATTTTCATCTATTTTTTCATCCTTTTGTTTTTGTTTGACTGATTCTTGCTCTCTCATAGAGTCATTAGCTCCCATTTGCCCAATTCTAATGTTTAACAAATTGTTTTCTTGTATTACATTTTGTACCTCCTTCCCCATTTGGCCAATTGTATTTTTTAGGGACTTGTTTTCTTCAGTGTACTTTTTTTTTTCCAGTTGGCCAATTGTATTTTTTAAGGATTTGGTTTCTACAGTTAATTTTTGTCCTTCCTTTTCCAAGCTATTGACTCTTTCTTGCATACCTCTCATTTCTTTTCCCATTTTTTCTTTTACCTCTCTCATTTGACTTTTAAAATCCTTCTTGAGTTCTTCTCAGAAGGCTTTTTGGACTTCAGACCAGTTCATATTCACTTTTGAGGCTCCAGATGTGGGTTTGTTGACAATGTTGTCCTCTTCAGAATTTCTGCCTTCATCTTCACTGTTCCCATAATAAGAATATATTGTATGTTTCTTTTTGCTCATGGCGTTTGCTTATTTCCTGGCCTTTAAAGAGATTGAGCTCTCCTGCAGGGGAGCAGAGGGCACTGACCCAAGCTCTTGTGTTGGGAGCCTAAGGCCTGGTCACTGGCTTTGTGTGCTGGGGCCTCCAATGCTGGCCATTGGAGGCTGTAGGATTCTGGCAGCTTACCAGGTGTTGGGCTGGAATCAGCGATGCTGGAACTCTAGGGGCAGGATTGGGTAGTGTGGCTCCTGGAGATTTCCTGCTCACTGGGCCCTTCCTTCCTTTAGTTTTCTTCAGCTCCTTTCAGATGGATGTTGCAGGATGTTTTTCTGCCTGGGGCCCCTTGGAGCACTGCTTCCCTTAGTTTTGCTGAGCCACTGGGGGTCCAGGTGCTGGTGTTTGCCTGCTCCAGCACCTAGGTTTCAGGATCTCCTCCTGGTATGCTGAGGTGGGGCTTTCTGCTAGCTTGCTGGGACGCCTCTGTTCTGTACGCTCCCCTTCCCCCAGGGTAAGAGGAACCTTTCTCATTAATCCCTCAAGCTACCTGGGCTACTAGACTGCTGCACCCCATTTTTCTGGTTCAGCTGTTCCAGGGTTTTTCCTGGGGCAATATTTTCTGGGCTTTCAAAGGCCAATAAGGGAGAGTAAGAGCGCCTTACTTCTTACTCAGTCATCTTGGTTCCCGGAAGTGGAAGGCCCACACTGTACTCACTTTACCACCTAGCTATTATCCTTTGGAGGACAGACTTCACAAGAGAAGCCAAAAAGAGACAATGTTTAGTCCAAAGACACAAGTCCATTGGTATAGTTCGGGCAAGAGAGACTTTTTAGTGACTCTGAAATCAAACTTTGTAAATGGTCTCCTACCCTGCCTATAGCCCTACCCTGGAAGAAAGTGCTGAGCCAGAAACTCAATACTCAGTTCTAAGACTTAATGTCCTGGATTCAAATCCTGACTCTGATACATTGATGCAGCTGTGTGGCTCAGTGGATAGAATACTGGACCTGAAGTCACAGAGCTGAATTCAAATCTGGCCTCAGATACATATTAGCTGTGTGACCCTAGACAAGTCACTTAACCTGTCTCCCACAGCTTCCTCAACTGTAAACTGAGAATAATAATAGCCCCTCCCCCTCAGGGTGAAATGAGATAATCATTGTGAAGTGCTTTGCAAACCTTAAAATGCTCTAGAAATGCTGGCAATCAACATCATCATCATCATCATTATTGTTATCCTTCATTAGCTCTGTGACCTTGCCACAATCACTCGACCCTGAACCTCAGTGTCATCATCTGGAAGACAAAAAGTGCTTTAGATGGACCTTGGGGTTCCATTGGTTCACAGAGTTCCCAGTGAGGAAACTCCTGTCAAGACAGATCTCCACCTACTCCAACAACTTCTAGCCTTGGAAATTTGCCTGGGCAAATTTCTGGTTAAAGGTTAACTTGCCCAGGCTCATACATCCAGCGTACGTCAGAAGCAGGCCTTCCTGCTGCTCTTTATCCAGCACGTCCCACTAACTGCCTATAATAAGGACAACAATTGGTAAGATAAAAAATAAGATAACTAGCTTCTATATAGTACTTTAAAGCTGTAAAACGCATTATACATATTAGCTCATTCTAACCCCAACAGCACTCTGAGGTAATCACTGCAGAAGTTATTTTTCTCGTTTTACAAAAATAGTCAATAAACATTTATAAAGCACTTATTATGTGCCAGGCACTATGTAAACACTGGGGGAAGAGGGGAACAGAGAGAGAGAGAGAGAGACAAAGAGAGACAGAGAGAAACAGAAAGAGAAAGACAGAGAAAGAGAGGAGAGAGACAGACAGAGACAGAGACAGAGAGACAGACAGACAGAGAAAATCCATGCCTTCAAGAAGCTTACAGTCAGAAGGGAGAAGACTATCCCAAAAGGCACCCCATGGTGGACAGGACAGGCAGAGAAGTCCCAAAGTAGTGCAGCTAGTTTCCAGACAGTTTCCCTAAGTGTACTGCTTTGCCATCGGCCCTGCTTGAAGGACCCACCAAAGCCCTGAACGCTGGCATCGTCCCCGCCATGATGCAGAAATGACCGACCCTTACCATCTGCCCTGCAGCAGGATTCTCCCATGTATGTCATTTCCCCCAATTAGAATGTGATCTCTTTGAGAGTGGGGACAGTCTCAATAGCCTATTTTCAAGCACTTTGCAGAGTGCTTGGCACAGAGTAAACCCTTAAGAAATGCTTTTTAAACCTTTCCTTGATTGTCCACGGACACACAGTTAATTAGGTGTCAGGGATAAGATTTGAACCTGGGGTTTTTGGACTCAAAGTCCAGAGCTGTGATACCAAGGGTACTATCTACCTTGTAGGATCGTTATGGGGGAAAGGCTTTGTCTGCCTCCAAGCTCAAAAGAAGCCTGAGTTCCCATCATCTGCACCCTCTGGGGTCAGTCACACTGTGATTTCTCTTTTAAGTTCAGAAACGCTCATCCACAATATTACTCCTCCATCATCCTCAGCCCAAACAATAGAGGCATTGAAGGGCAACTGCAAAAATGGCCTGTTTTTCCAAAGAGACACAGCCAATGAGTGCTGGCTGGATCTGCCATTCAATGCTTCCCACAAGTCTTTCCCCCTGCAATCTTTCCAGATTACTCTCCCTTTCCCCAACACAATTGCTCTGTTCTAGCAGGCCAGCCTTCTCACTTTTCACAGCCCACAATATGGCCTGTCTTCCAAAGCCTTTGCAGACTGAGTTAGAGGGTAAGAATCCATTAGATTCAGATTCAGGGGAACTGGCTCAGCTATCCACTCACCCTTCACCTTGGGCAATCAGACTTTGCCTGTCTGGGCCTCTTTTCTCTTCCATAAAATGAGAGGATTCACTCAGATGATTTCTAGACAGTCTTTCAGCTCTAAATCTGCTGCATTTTAAAGTTTCCTCCCTCCTCTTCCCTCATCCATATCCCACACTGATCCTCTGTTGTCCCAGAAGGCAGAAGGATACTGTGCAAAGAGGGCTGTATTTGTAGGCAGATGACCTGGGCTCAGATGCTGCCTCTGCTATGTACCACCTGTGTGACACTGAATAAGTCCCAACCTCTCTGGGCCTCACTTTCCCCATCTGTTATATGAGAGGGTTGGATTAGAGGGCCCTTCCTGTTCTACATATAGGATTCTCTGATCCCTTCTCCTTCCTTCGTGAAGGATTCTGGGATTACTCTTTCTTTCCCTTCTCTGACACTATCTGACCCTCGATTAGTCCAGCCTCACAGTTTACCATTTGACAATACATTGTTAGACAATGTCATTCACAAGTGATGTCTTCTCTCTCTAACTAGACTGTAAGTTCCCCAGGGAAATCCTCTTTCTCTCCCACCAGCACTGAACACAGGGCTGCCACAGCACAGGTAGCTGGTGACTTAGTACCTTGCACAGAGGGCATTTTTCATTGAATTAAAGGTTCATCATGCATTTACTGGAGTGAAGTCCCTTGAGGAGAGGCGTGGCTAATACAAGATGGTTGCTCTAGGGAAAGGATGTCTGACTATCCCACCCTATCCTAGCACCACTTCTCCATCCTTCAGTGGCATCCCTTTCCCCTACCAATGTGGAACCGTGGAAAGGGCAATGGTTTGGAGTCCAAGGTCCAGAGTTCAAATCTCACTCTTCTACTTACCACCGGTGTGACCACAGACAAATCACTTCAACCTCAGGACCTTTGACCTCTCTGGACCTCAGTTCCCTCATCTCTAAAATGAGAGGGGCTGGACCAAAAGGCTCCTAAGGCCTCTCACTCCGGGTCTGTGATCCTATCTGGAGGATTCCCTCCAGATTTTGGTTCCAGGTCTTTCACTATGACACCTGCTGGCTACATGGTCATGGTCAAGCCTCTTACCTACTCTGGGTGTCAGTTTCCTCTTATGTAAAATGAGAAGAATAATTTGCCCTGTCTCCTGCACAGTCCTGGTAGAAGGAATGCCTTTCTAAGCCTAAAAGCATTGTGGTTAGAAACGTGAGTTGTGTGGTTATTATCAACCAACCCTTACCTTTGTCCCTCTTCCAAAGTCTCGGCAAAGAGCACAGGTTTGCTTGGGGTGGAAGAATGTTTAAAGAGCACCGACTCCCATGACCCATCAGGTTTTCATTATGGAGAACAAAGGAAATCCTACGCCAACAGGCTCCCACAGTGCTCCCCACTACCCCCCTCGGCCCTTCAGACTTTCTGCTGTTCACTCAAATCTCCAGTGGGCCACTGGGAGCCTCAACTCTACTGTTTACAATTCTCTGCCCTGACCTTGAAATGGCTCAGTTTCTCACAATATCTGATAATTCCTTTTTCCTTTAAGAAAGTGGAAAAACAAAAAACAAATTAAAACTCCAGCTTGCTGAAGGTTACTTGGAGGCTCCATCAGTAAGGAGGCGGTTTCTGCTCATATCTCTACCTGGCTCCCTTCTTTGGCACCACCTGAGGTCAGACAAGTGTTGAAGGAAGCAGGTCTATGTCGGGCAGGAACAGTGCTCTGTCGGAAGGCTGCCTCCGACACCATCGCTCGCTATGCCCCTGGAGAGAAAAGGCCATAGAACTCCTAAGGGGAAGCCTTCCATCCAAATACATCTGGTACCAAGCAAGTAGAATCTTGGTCCTATCCCTAGAAGGGGCCTCAGAGATCACCAAGAAAGTCAGGGGTGACCACTTGTTGGGTAAATGATAATGAGGATTCCTTTGACGTGGCCTTGAGAGTAGCACAGGTCCTCTCCCACCCTTAAATTCCATGATTCTGGACAAGGAGACAGTGAAATACAGCAGGAAAAGGGCTGGCTGTAGAATCAAAAGGACCTGGGTTTAAATCCCACCTTTGATACTTACCATCTGTATGACTTTGGCCAAGATACTGGGCTTCAACTATACAATGGGGGGAGGGGGGAACTAGATGGCCTTCCAGTTCTCAGTCTATGACAGTCACTAGCGCCCCTTCCAGCTGTAAATCTATGACCCTCCATGGAGGCCCATAAGGTCCTTGAGGGCTGATATTCCCTTGTACAGGAACCAGACACTAATTCCATCAATAAGGAGAACTTCCATTGTGGAAAAATCCCTCCATCAAGACAGATCAGCAGCTGGATTTATCTGTTGCCTTTCTCTGTACTCCCAGCTCTTAGCAATGAGCCAGGTACATAGTAGGTGCTTAATAAATGCTTATTGACTAACTGTAGCATAGTTTTACAGAGTTGCCTTGGGACCCTGAGAGGTTAAATGACTTGCCCATGGTCAACCAGCCAGAATATGTCAAGGGCAGAACTAGAACCCAGGTCTTTTGACTCGGAAGCTGGCAGTCTCTTCTCTACAGCTTGTAAATAAGGGGAAGTGTTGAATGGAATTCATCCCACACACAGAATTGCAGAGTTGGAAGAAACCCTGGAGAAAATCTAACCCAACTCCTTCATTTTAGAGAGGAGAAAACAGACTCAGGAAAGAAGAGTGATTGGCCCAAGGTCACACAGTTTAGGACCTAGAAGTGTCAAGATTCAAATCCAAGTCATCTGTCTGATTCCATGGGGGGATTCTTGCTGCTATATCTGGCCAGCACCAACATGTGCCCCCTTACTAGAACCTACACCTATCTACCACATACAAACCATACCATACATATGTGCACCCTTGCACATACACAGCTTGGAACCTATATGTATTACAGTGTATGCACACATGCATGTGCACACATACATATATGAACAGCACATGTCACAACTTATGGACCCATTACCCAACATGCTACGACAGAAAAAGAGCACATGGGAACGCAAACGAACACATCGTATTTCCACTCAGGTCACCTAATATTTTATGAGTGCCTACTACATGTCAGACCCTTTGGTTCTGCAGCCCCTCATATACATAATAACACTGGCCCTCAACAAGGCGCCCTGATAATAGTGGAGGAGCACAGGCTGGAGAGGCTTAAACCCTCAGGCAATCACTTCCTCTTTACGCCTCAGTTTCCTCAACTGCAAAGTTAAGAAGCTGGACTGGGATGACTTCTGAGCTCCCTTTCAGCTCCAAACCCTATGAGGCCATGACTTTATCTAACAGCTGATGACAACACAGGCATCTAAACAAGTGCACCTAAGGCTACCCCCTAAAGAATACACACATCACCTAGTCTATGAATGCGCTATTCATGTTACAATTCTGGCCACAGCACACAAAAACGCACAGTTGGCAGGACCGCCTCTGATACTTCCCACTTAAGTGGGACTTAACCTCTCTAGCCTCAGTTGCCCTAAAAGCAAAATGAAGGGATTAGACTAAATGACTTCTGGAGTCTCTTCCAGCTCCATCAAAATCTATGATTCTACATATGAGTTCCATAAAGCCACCATGCACAAACAAGTATCTCTGCACCCTTCACCTCAGCCCCAGTGTGGGGGAAGAAATGGGAAGTAGAAGAGGCTCCACCCACCACCCTGGAATCCTAACCAACAAAACACACACACACACACACACACAACACAACACAACACACACTCTGTCTCTCTCACACACCCCATCTCTCTGTCTCCCAGTGTCTCTGAATCTCTGTCTCCGTCTCTCTGCATCTCTCTCAAACACACATATATCGTCCACCTCTCTCTCTTTCTCTCTCTTGTCTCTGTGCCTCTCACACCATCATCATCATCATCATCATCATCATCCACCTCTGTCTCTCTGTCTCTGTCACACACACACACACACACACACACACACACACACACACACACACACACACCCCATCTCGAGGTCTCTGGTTTGCTCACTGACTCAGGGCCTCTTCCTGGCTGCCTAAGGGTGGGGGGAGTCCCGTGTGGGTGTGTGAGTGAGACAGGTTGTGCTTTCAAAGCAAAGAAAGAGAGCTGGGAAACCGAGAAATCCTTCCCTGCCTGGAGTTACCTCCGGTGCCCTCCAGTGACAGGGTCACACACACAGCCACTACAGGCAGACAGACGCGCGCGCACACACACACACACACACACACACACACACACACACACACATCAGCGCCAGTCACACAAAGGGCCTCCGTACCACACAAAGGCACAAACACACCTAGTGCACAAAGGCAGCTACACACTTGACCCCCCCATGGCCAAGGCTGAGGCCGCGTAAGTGAAGCGGGCAGAGAAAGGTTCAGAGCTCCAGCACCCTTCCGAGCAGCCGCCTCCCGGGAGAAGGGGTTGAGGGGCCAGAGTTGGGGCAGGCTTTGTCTCGGCCAGCCGAGCCCCGGCCCCCGTGCGTGCGTGCATACACACACACACACACACACACACACACACACACACACACACACACACACATCCACTCTTCGGGCACCGCACCTACACACACACACACACGCATCCTCCCCCACCCCTCGGGCACCGCACCTACACACACGCGCACACACGCGCGCACACACACACACACACACACACGCACGCACTCAAGAGCAGTGTATACACCCCCCCACTCCCCCGCAGGAGTCACCCACTTCCGATCACTGCAGCTCAGGGGAGGAGGTCGCGGTCCTCTCTGACCGGCAGGCACTGGCATTTGGGGAAACTCGGCGCCTGTCAATCTCGTAAAGCTTCTTGAAGGGCGCTTCCCGCACCCTAGTTAACAGACACCCACGTTAACAGGGACTGATTTTGCTCCCATATCCCCCAGGGGCCACCTGGGGTCCCGTCCCCCCTCCCCCCCGCCCAGTCAACATCGCACCCTGCGTACGCGCACACGCGCGAGCGCGGACACTGCGCTTGGGGATCATCGCGGAGCTGCGGTGGGAAGGGACGATGGGGAGGAGCCCGTGGTACCTTTCCCTGCCGAGCCCGGGGAAGTGAATCGCGGCTGTGCTGAGCTCCAGCCTCCTGCCCGGCAACCGCCTCCTCCTTCTTCTCTCCTCCTTCTCCTCCACCTCCTCCTCCTCCTCCTCCTCCTCTTCCTCCTGCTCCTCCTTCTCCTCCTCCTTTCCTCCTCCTGCAGCCGCCGCCGCCGCCGGGACTGTAGGGGCCGGCCCGGCCACCGCGGCCTGTTTATCCTCCCGGCTCCGCCTCGCTTTCCCCGTCTCGGGCCCCCTCCTCTCCCCTCCCGGGCCGCCCCGCCTCCCCGGAGGCTGCCCCGGGCTCCGCGCTCCGCCCTCCTCCGCCCTGGGGCGCTTGTCCACAGCCAACGGGCCGGGAATGGGGGGCGGGGGGGCAGCAATTCCTGGAATTTGGGAGCCATAGTCCGATCCGCCTTTTAGGGGAACCCAAGACATATCCCCCCACTAGTCTGAAAAGCCCGTCTTGGCGCCCTAACACACTCCCCCTTAAACCCAAACCCAGCCCCCTATGTGCTTTTAGCTTTGAAACTTCTCCCAAGCATAGTCGGATCTGTGAGCTATAGCGAGCCATCTTCCTCTCTGGGCCTCAGTTTCCCCTTTTGCCAAATGAGGAGGTTAGACTATGTGGTCTCTAAAGGTCCCTTTCAGTTCTAAATCCTATGAGGCAACGAATCAGGTTCTACCTGTGGGCTAGGCAGGACAGAGGTTTTTAAGCCCCGTTTTTTGGATGCGGCATTTTGGCCCTTGGCCAGCACCAGAATGCAGGGCTCCGGGATTTCCAGGCCTTTTCCTCCAAGCCTTGCCCATAGTCTGGAAGGTAGAGGTTCCCTCCCCCTGCCTTCACACCTACTCCTCCTACTTCTCTATTCTCTAGATCACAAATTTAGAACTGGAAGGGATCGGATAGGCCATCAAGTCTAGTACTCTCTTTCTACATATGAGGAAACAGTGTCACAGAGAAGTTAAGTGACTTGCCCAAGGTCACTCCTCTAGTAAGTATCTGAAGATGGATTTGAAACAAATCCTTCTTTGCCATACGAGGCTGCCTCCTTAGAGACACCAAGAATATGGTCTTCAGTATCATCTCTTTAAAAAAAAAAAAAAGCTCCCTCTCTCATTCTCTGGCTCACTCTACACAGTAAGCTTTGTTCCCTCAAAAGGCTATAAGACTCACCCCACAACCCCCACACCCCAGGCCTGAAATTCACCCCACCTCAATAAAACTGAAGGGATGCCCTGTGGCATACTCAAGAGTCTTAATTTGTGGATGAGTCCCGGTGCCTTTCTGGCCCTCAATTTCTTCATCAGTAAGAGGGGGAAATTAGACTTAAACTCACACCCTTCAACTTTGTTGCTTGCAGCCTCCTGCAATCCCACACAATGGCAAAGATCACAAGCCAATTATACCTTCTCAAACCAGGACATGCCTGTCTGTATACCCCCTAAAATTCCCCACAGGAGGCCTTCCTCTGGGTTTCTTGACAGTAGCTGGTACCATCAGCATGCACAATCTGGCCATCAGTCATCCCTCCTTCTCTCTAATCGGCCAAGCCGCCTCCTTTCCTGCTTGTACATCTTTTGGATACAACATGACTGTTGGACCCTCCTACCATGTAGCCCCTAGACCTGATCCTCAGATAAATTTCCAGTCAATCATCTGAGGGGTAGAGGAGAAAGAGTATTGTACCACCCTCTTCCCTCCCCCATCATGAGGTTACAGATTTTAAACTGGAAGAGAGTTAAAAGCCCTTGGAGACCAAGCCTTTCATTTACAGAGGAAAAGAAAGAGCTAGAAAGGCTAAGTAACTTGCCCAGGATCACACAGGAAATAAGTGTCACAGGAAGGATTTGAACCCAAGTCCTCTGACTCTGGGGCAGCTCAGTGGTGAAGCAGAATGCCAGCCCTAGAGTTAGGAGGACCTGAGTTCAAATTTGGCCTCAGGTTCTTACTGACTGTGCGACCCTGGCCAAGTCACTTTACCCTGCCTCAGTTTCCTCATCTGTAAAATAAGCTGGAGAAGAAAATGGCAAATCCTCTAGTAGCTTTGCCAAGAAAACCCCAAATGGGGTCACAAAGAGTCAGAAATGACTGAAAAACGACTGAGCCGAAACCTCTGACTTTAGAACCATTATTTCCCATAACCAGACCAAGGTGCTTCGACTGCAAATCCAAGTACTCTTTCCATCACACCATTAATCCAGGAGAAAGATTGAATCTTTCCTCAAGTATTCACTTCCTTTCTTCAATCTTGGCTTTGTAACCCTTGAGAACTATCAATTGCCAGGAATAAATGACAGTAGCCAACTCTCAATTACCCAAATGTAGACTATCTATTTTTATAGCCTATATATAGCAATATTTTGTGGTTTTAAGTTGGGATTGCTTTTTTATTTGTTTATTTTCATCTTATTAGGGGAAAGGATTTAAATCCTAAATTCCCTCCTAACACCCAAGCATGCATCTCAGCAGTCATTCATCCATCAACCAGTATGTTTAGAAAATGCCCTTCAGGACCTATTTGTACAAAAATGTTTATAACAGCTCTTTCTGTGGTGGTTAAGAACTGGAAACCAAAGGGATGTCCATCAATTGGGGAATGGCTAAACAAGCCGTAGTATATGATTGTGATGGAACACTGTTGTGCTATAAGAAATGACAAGCAGTATGATTTCAGAAAAACCTTGGAAGACTTACATTAACTGATACAGAGTGAAATGAGCAGAACCAGGAGAACATCATATATAGTAACAGCAATATTGTATGATGAAAAATGGTGAATGACTTAGCTATTCTCTGCAATATAATGATTCAAGACGATCCCAAAGGGATCATGATGAAACAAGCCATCCACCTCCAGAAAAAGAACTGAAATTGTCTGAATACAAACTGAAGCATTTTTCTCTTTCATTCTTTTTATTCAAGTTTTTTTGAAATGACTAATATGGAAATGTTTTACATGATTACACATGTATAACCTATATTGGATTGCTTACTGTCTGGGGAAGAAGGGGGAGGGAGGGAAGGTGGTATAGAATTTGGAACTCAAAACTTTTTTTGAAATGTTAACAAATTGTTTTAACAGGTAATCAGGGAAAAATAAAATACATAAAAAAGAAAAAGTCATTCAAAATTTGTATTCTTCACCACAAAAAATGTAATTTAGAGAGCTCTTCAATACTCCAAAACATCCAGGTTTTAATTAGCATAAAATAATTCATTATTAATGGGGGGGGCATATCCAAATCAATTGACTATGCGCAGTCAGACCAACAACTTGTTAGAACAGTCAAAACCAAC
This sequence comes from Phascolarctos cinereus, assembly GCF_003287225.1. Taxonomy (NCBI): domain Eukaryota; kingdom Metazoa; phylum Chordata; class Mammalia; order Diprotodontia; family Phascolarctidae; genus Phascolarctos; species Phascolarctos cinereus. The sequence goes on along the minus strand of NW_027555625.1, from coordinate 25,441,546 downwards.
ACCAAGTCAGAAGAAAGGATAAGGGTGAGAAGACATATGACCTGTAATCATAACAGCTCCAACCTCACCTACCTGAGTGAATTTTTGGCCTTGAAAAATGAAAACGGGAAAAAGAAAAACTATCTAAAAGATCCATGTCCTGTGAAAGTTTGACCTATGTTAAACAATCACCACAGCAAGAAGGTCAAAGGGGCCCATAAATCACCTTAGGTGACAAAAACCTAATATTCTTGCCAAGCAGTGAGCCAAGGCAATAGTGACTCAGAATTTAAACTTCGGAGGAAAACCTTGAGAGAGGACTCTAAGTGGTATACAATGAAAAGCAGTGGAGGGGATATTGAGTTCACGGGAAGCTTGGCAAGAGATCAGATTAAGCCAAATCACCCCAAGGGCATTTAAAGTTGAAATTGGAAAGAGAACAAATAGATTAAAAATGGAACAGATTTGTCGTCATTTCTGTAAGAAAGTATTTTCTTCATCAATGACAGTGGAACTGACACATTTGGAATCTAATATCTCAGTCCCCAGTGAGGCACAAAATAAGACAAAAACAGGAAAGTGGATGGACCAGACCAAATTTACACAAAGGAAATCCGCCCTTGACCCAACAGTTTGGAGAGTGTTAAAGGGACTGGTTCTTAGGATAACTGAAAGAGGGAAAAATACTAAACAATTGAGGGGAAATCCATCCAGCTGTACAACAGAAAAAGAAAATGATCGTGGAAATTTCAGCAACTATTGATCAATACTTTCTTATTTCTATAAGATCTTCATGAAAATGACCCACACACATATTGGGACTCAGCCCTTGATGAAGGTCTAAGGAGAAAACAGACAGGCTTTCCTAAATGACTTCCTCTCCCCAAACCATAGCTTAAAAACCAATAAGGAACTCCACCATTTTAGAGATGAGCCCAGGGGTGAAGTGACTTGCCTAAGGTCGCACGGGTGATAAGTAGCAGGGCTGAGATTTGAATTCAGGTTCTCTTAGACAATGAGCAACACCCTCTCCTCTATACCACGATGCTTCCTAATTATTTAGAGTCAGCTAGTGGATAGCGTGTGGGACTCGGACTCAGGAAGGCCTGAGTTTGAATCCTGCCTCAGATACTAGCTGTGTGACTACGGACAAGCCACTTAGCCTCTGTTTCATCATCTGTAAAATGGGGATAATAATAGCGTTTACAGAGGCAGCTTGGTGGCACAGTAGATGGGGCACTGGACCTGGAGTCAGGAAGACCCGAGTTCAAATGTGACCTCAGACACTAGCTCTGTGACTCTGGGCAAACCACTCAAACCTCTGTTTGCCTCAGTTGCCTCAACTGTAAAATAAGGATAATAAGAGCACTTATCTTGAAGGGATATTAAATGAGATAATATTTTTAAAACGCTTAGCCTAGTCAGTGCCTGGTACATAATTGGCACTATATACATACTTATTCCCTTCCATTGCCTATATGCAAGGGTTGCTGTAAGAATTAAATGAGATAACATATTATAGCTCTTTGTAAATCTTAAATCACTAATAAATGCTATTACTATTTTGCATAGTTAAATAACAACAGCTATTTATGGTTTTGCAAAACACTTTACATATATATCTTTATATATATACACAACACACACACACACACACACACACACACACACACACACACACACACACTTTCTGGCATATCTTTTTAATATCCCTATTCTTGCAATGATCTTCGGTGGCTCTGAGATATGGAATGTGTACAAAGAATTGAAGTTGAGTGTGGACCAACTATCCAAAGAGAGGTAGATGACAGGTGGCGGTAGGGTGTAAGACATAATAGACAAAGAGTAATGTGGGAGAAAGCAGCATAAATGACTGATCAAAAGAAGAACACGTCATGCAGAGGCAATAAGGGACAAGTGACATGACAAGCCAACCGTCATATTCTCCTGGCATCCCCAAGATGGCAGGAGGATTTGAAGAAGGTCTCTAATACATTAGGTAGACTCCTCATGGCAAACTTACTGGCCAGAATGGACAAGAGTTGTCCAGGTCAGGCAGGAATTATTGCAGAGTACTTCCAAATTGATGAGATCCCATGTCCAATGGGGCATGGGTTGCAGTCTGCACCACTGGAAGAAACACCCTCGCACATCTTACACTTCACTTCACTTCCTTGTAGATGACACTTTTCCATATCTCATAGTCATATGAAATCATTGGAAGAATACAATTAGAAAAAGATATCTCAGGGAGAAGCTGTGCATCCATGGGGTCACAAATGTATCATTTTTTTTATTTATGTGGACTACTATTCTCCACAATCTCAAGTTGGTCCCATTTTATAAACAAAATGAGGCAGGATATACTGTCTCCGATAATTCAATTTGACCCAGTTAAGTATCTATCATCAAAGAGTCTCCCCTCAAAAAAGTCAAAACTAGAAGGAAAAAAAATCAAAGCTAGAAAGAAAAAAAAGTCAAACCTTAGCGATCATAATTTTACAGGTGGGGAAACTGAGGCCCAGAAAAAAAGAAGTTGCTTGCTAAGTCTTATTCATCTTTGGATTCTCCTCAGTGCCAGACATAGCATATGCTCATAAATGTAGGGCAACTACTGTAATTAGGAGAGACAACAGACAACACATGAAAGAAAGTTCAGCTGCAGGGCAGGCAGAAAGGCCCCAGAATCCTTCAGGTGTAGCCACAGGAGAGATGGCAAGGCCTGGATGTCAGATGATAGAGAAGGGAAGACCTAGTGGTCCTGCATTTTATCTTATCGGAAAGCATTGGAAGGAAGGTAGCCGTCCAAACCTGGGAGCAGTTAAGCTCCCTCTCGAAGGGGGAGAAAGGAAGGCACTGAGTGATAAGCTTGATTGTTTCTCTACTCTAAAAGATCAGAGATTCCATCACTGCAGCTTAAATTTTAGCGCCTGGGTCAAAATCTAACTGCCCCACACTTGTTATGGCTCTGCCTAGGTCAATCTACATTGCACCCAGTCTCTCGCATCTGCTCCATCCTTTAGCAGTTCAGTTCAATCCCATGCTAGGCACTGGGGAATGGGGAGGGGGGTCAAGGGCGGAGTTTACACATTAACAAAATACAGCTGAACTTACCACATCGCTTGTAGCCTGGACTGGTTGTATCCTCATCATCCTGGTCACGGGAGCAAGTTGCTGAAGACACTGTTTTCCAGGCCTCAGTCTAACACAGCCCTGTTGTGTCCTCAGATCTCCTTATCTCCCTATGGGTCATCCTGACCCCGACCACGTCTGGCTGCCTGTGTATCCTGGTTCAACCCAACCCCCACCCCTGCAGAGAGCAGCACACCCCACCGGGGGCTGCCCACTCTGTCATCCACAAGTAAACATGCTGGAGTCATCGCTGCCCTGGCAACCAGCTGGGCTTAGCGTCCAAACCGGAAAACACAGAGGCTTAGACACCACTGCCTTTGCAGCTCTTTGGAAAAGAGAGTGTTTGGGGGCGAAGAGGGGGTGAGCTAGAAGAAGGAAAGAGGGTGAGAGAAAAGAGATAAGATCCAGATGCAGAAAGGGAGGAATAAAAGAGAAGAAAAGATAAGAAAGTGAAGAGAAGATGAGAGAAAAGGAAGGAGAGAGGAAAAGAAAGAGGAGAGAAGAGGAAGGAAGGGAAAAGAGGAGGGAGGGAGGAAGAAAAGGAGAAGGGAAGGGGAGGAGGGAAGGAAGGGAGGCAAGGTGGAAGGAAGGAAGGAAGGAAGGAAGGAAGGAAGGAAGGAAGGAAGGAAGGAAGGAAGGAAAGGAAGGGAGGAAGGAGGAGGGAGGAAGGAAGAAAGGAAGGAAGGAAGGAAGAAGGAAGGAAGGAAGGAAGGAAGGAAGGAAGGAAGGAAGGAAGGAAGGAAGAAGGAAGGGAAGGATGGATATTCACTTAATAGTGAGATGTCTGTAACTCAGTGATCAGAAAACACTGATTCTAGAGCGGAAAGACAAACATCTTTAGCAAAATTAGAGTAAACAGATTGTGTTTCTGAACTCTGCTTTCACCCACCATCATAGTAATTTCCCCCATCCATTTATTAGCTCCCAGAGGATGCAGAGAAAAGCTGTGGCTCACCTAGAAGACTCCTGGGCATTGTGCCATCTGGGGTCTGTGGTTGGTACTGGATCTAAATGGAGGCAGAGTCAGAGGCCATCTCATGTGATGTATCAATCAATCGACAAGTATTTATTAAGCACCTGCTGCATACCATGCACTGTGCCCTCTAGGAGCCTTTACAAGGCAGGAGATGAAATGTCCTATAGGGGAAACAGTGAGCAGACCAGCTTGGCTGGAATATACAAAGTATGATGGGGGAGTCATTGGAGATCAGTCGGGGAAAATGGCTTCAGTGTAATTGGGAAGGACTTTAAATACTAAATAAGAAATTCATGTTTTATCTCAAGAACAACAGGGAGCCACTGAAGCTTGCTGAGCAAGAGCATGACCTTGTCCAAGCTGGGGCAGCTCTGGAGAGTGAAACAGAGTCAGGAGAGACTTGATTCAGGGAGATCAATGAGGAGGCTTTTACAATAGTCCAAGGGAGGAAGGGCGATGAAGGCCTCCACTTAGAGCAGTGGTTTTGTGAGTGGGGAGAGGGAGACCCTTGGAAAAGATGTAGCGAAGGTAGCATCAACCAGACTTTGCAACTAGTCAGATCCATGGGATGAGGCAGAATGAGGACTCAAGAATGATTCTGAGGTTTCAAATGCAGGTAATTGGAAAGGTTTTGTTGTTGAGTCATGTCTGATTCTTCATGACCTCATTTGGGGTTTTTTTTTGACAAAGATGGTTTGTCATTTCCTTTTTTTTTTTTTTACAGATGAGGAAACTGAGGCAAACAGGGTCACACAGCTAACAAGTGTCTGAGGTCAGACTTGAGCTCAGATATTCCTGACTCCAGACCCACCACACTATCTACCACACACCTAGCTGCCCTAATTGGAAAGGTAGCGGTGGCCTAAATAGAAACAGGAAAGTCAGGCAAAGAGAGGGGAAAGAGAATGTATTCTGTTTTAGAAATACGGTTTAAGATGCCTGTGAGACATCCAATGGAAGATGCTCACCAGGCATCAACTAGGATCTTGTAGGCATCACAAGATGGCGCCACCTTGAGTTCAAGAGAGCAATTATGGTTGGTTACCTGAGAGTCACCTGTATATGATAATAGGAAGAATAATAACTGACATTGATATGACACTCTTAGGTTTGCAAAGCACTCTACAAATATTAGCTCACTTGAGCTTCACAACAACCCTGGGAGGTAGGTGCTATTATCCCATCTTACAGATGTGGTAACTGAGGCCGACCAAGGTTAAATGAATTGTCTAGGGTTGCCTGGCTAGTAGATGTCTGAGGCTGGACTTGAGCTCAGCTCCTTGTGACTCTAGGTCCAGTGCTCTAACCGTTATACCATTTAGCTGATGATAAATTTTAAAAACTCATGGAAGCTGATGAGGTCATCAATATGATAACTGACATTGATTTTGTATTTTAAGGTTTTGAGTTTTACAAATGTTACCTCTCTTGACCTTCCCAACAACCCTGGGAGGTAGGTGCTATTATTATACCCATTTTACAGTTGAGGAAATTGAGGCAAAGTGCATCCACATTAGGGAGAAGGACACGGAAAACCTCATCATCATGTGAGATATCATCAGCCTTGGGACTCCACCTCACCCTGCTCTGCCTCTCTGATTGGAGGGTGGGGCCATGAACACCAAACTTCCATTGAAGGACAGAGCTCACCTCAGACATCTTATTCCTGACCTGGCAGCGCTACCTTGGGACTTCTCTGACTGACTTCCCCACCCACACTGGCACACAAAGCACCTTCCCCTCCCTTTTAAGCTTCATTCTATCCGCATCTTTCCTTGTTAGATTGTAATCTATGCCAGGGACTCTTTTTTCTTTTTTGTATCTGCAAAGCTTAGCACAGTGCCTAGAATATAGTAGGTGCTATAGAAATGTTAGTAGTTATTATTATTATAACCAGCATACACATGTGGCCAGAGGTACCTCCCAAGGATGGTGAGTCAGGCTAGGACACAGCTGGGGGCACTCATTCATGGGCCCAGTCAGCAGAGTATGTGGGATTGCATCTGGCACTCCTCCTCTGACTCACTGTCTGGCCCTGGGGGCAAAACAACTGGGGGCCTCTGTTTGGCCATTATGAAAGAAGGTGATTCAGATGATTCCCCTCTGTGACCTCAGAGGACAGAACAGGTCCAGGATTAAGGTCCTGCCCCAAGGAGAAAGTACTGAGGAGTCAGGATAGAGCAGTCCACTAGCCCCTATCCTTGTTAGAGTCCTAGATTCACCAGATCCCGGAATCACAGGATTTAGAGTTGGAGAGGGCCTTAGAGATACTCAGCAGAAAGTGACATGTGTCACTCAGCAGACACAGATTCTGCTCACACAGTGAGTGTCACCAATCTGAAGCCCTTCCCCCCACCTTGAAAATGAGGATCTCAGGATTTGCAGAAGTGAAATTATTTGCTCAACATCAGACAGTGAATTCGTGAAAGAAAGGGACTGAACTATGGGTCTCCTAAGTCCCATAGTGGGAAAAGCTCAAAGGAACTGGGAGTCAAAAGACCTGGGTTCAAATTCTGCCTCTAATGATTACTTCCTATATGACCTTGGTTTTCAATTTCCTCATCAATAAAATGACAAGTTGGCCTAGACAGCCATTACTACCCAGGCCCCTCCAAGATCAAAACAAGAAGTGGATCGAGATTAGCCTTTAGGAAGGACTTCCTGACAACGAAGAAGGTTGTTAGATACAGACGTGTGATGTGAGAAGCACAAATATGCTCTCAAGGGTCCCAGGTCCAACAGAAAAGGCAAGACAGAGATGTATGAGAAAAACAAGAGGATATCTTCAAAGCAAGATACTCACTGCCACCCACCCTCTGTTCTAGTCAGACTGGTGTGCTGGCTGTTCCCTTATCTCCCGCCTCCAGACCCTTGATCAAGTGACCCAACACCCCTTGTGCTTGACATGCTATCCCTTCTCTCCTCTGCTTTCCAAAGCCACCTAGTATATGGGGCCTTCGGATTTCCTCCAGTTTTTAGTGCTTTCTCCCTCTTGAAATTACTTTCTATTATTTTGTAAGTGTATTTTGTTGCTGGAACAAATGCATTAAAAAGGCATCAGTATAAGACAAAGGAACTGGCACAGAGGTTATCAGTTCCTCCAGACCCTCCAGGTCCTGTTCTACATTAATTTGCAGGGCAAAGAAGGGCATTACAGGTATTGAACAAAAGCCTAGTCACCCCAGCTCCTAAGCGGAGTCCACAGAGTTGACACAGGAAAGGACACAGAAGAGAACGGGGTTGAAAGTCATTGTCTAACCCCAAATCAGATAATTTCTCTAGCTGGATGGTTGGGGTTTGTCTCACAGAAGAGCTAAATGTAACCCTAAGTGGTTCTCAAGCTAAAAAAGCAGGAGATCCCTCTTTCTAAGGGGGCAGGACCTGTTTGCTAAGGGGTTTTGTCTATACAACCCCAGCACACAGTACAGTGCCTTACACGTGGAACTCAATACTCCAAGCAATTGTGATCTTATTGATGTCCCCTCCAGCGATGTAGATACCCAACCCACTCATGCCTGCCCAGCCTATGTAAGTCTTGCCTGCATCCTCCCATAACCCTGCCTCAGTCTCTTCTGACCTAATCATGGGCATCTAGGTGGCCCAGTGGTTAGAGTGCCAGGCCTAGAGTCAGGAAGACCTGAGTTCAAATCTGGCCTCAGACACTTACTAGCTGTGTGACCCTGAGCAAGTCACTTCACCCTCTTTGCCTCAGTTTCCTCATCTGTAAAATGAGCTGGAGAAGGAAATGGCAAGCCACTCCAGTATCTCTGCCAAGAAAATCCCAGATTGGATCACAAAGAGTCAGACTAAACTAAAGAAAGATTGAACAACTCAACAACAAGCATGGGTGGCTCGGGATTCCCTTTTCTTTTTCTTCCATACCATTTCACTCGGTGATCTTATTAACACCCAATTCGAGCATCATCTCTGTGCTAATGATCTCCTATATCTATATATCCTGCCCCACATATCACCATATGGATATCTCATACAACATGCACCCCAGGCATCTCAAACTCAACGTGTACAAAACACCATTCACTGTCTTTCCTCCAAAACCCTCCCTGCACCTACACTTTTCAGTTACAGTCCTAGTCAACCAAGCACATCGGTGCCATCCTCAACTCCTACCATCACCCCCATATCCAACCAGTTGACAAATCTTGTTATTTCTACCTCCACCACATCTCTTTAGGAAAATCACTACCCACAGTGAGGTCAGAAGAAATCGAGGCAGGCCTCTAGCACATTGGGTGGATGCCCAGTGGTGGAATGATAGGAGAATGTAGACAAGAGTCACACCAGCTAGGGCTGGGTATCTATATCACCGAAGAGGGCACCTCCATTAATGAGATCACAGATTGATTGGAGCATATGTCCCCTTTTCTTCGCTACTACTTTGGGGCAGCCCCTTACCATTCATACTGTAGTGAGAGGCTTCTAACTGGTCTCCCAGGCTTGAGGCTCTCTGCACTCCAATCCAACCTCCACTCAGAAACCAAGGTGATTTTTCTGGAGGGCAAATTTGACCATGTCACTCCCTGCTCCAGGAGCTTTATGGGCTCCCTATTACCTCCAGGATCAAATAAAAAATCCTCTGCATGGCATTGAAAGTTCCCCCCAACCTAGCGTCAGTGGCCTCCTAGGTATTTCTCTCACAGAGCACTCTAGCTCCCATTTCATGCCTTTGCACTGGGGTAGCTGGGTGGCTCAGTGAATAGAGCACTGAACCTAGAGTCAGGAAGACTGTTGAGCTCCACGCCTCATGGCCATAGTACAAAACTGGCAAAACAGTTTTTTATGTACTTGTTATCTCTCCTATTAAAATGAAAGTTCATTTCAAGTAGGATTGATTCATTATTTATACTTATGTCTCCAATGCCTAGCAGGCAGTAGGCAGCAAGGTGGCCCAGTGGCTAGGGAGAGCATCAGGACATGGGGTCAGGAAGACCTAAGTTCAAATTCTCCCTCAGATACTTCCTAGCTGTGACCTTGGGCAAATCTCTTAACTTCTCATTGCCTTGATTTACTCATCTGTAAAAATGGAGATAATATCTACTTTCCAGGGTTGTTGTGAAGGATAAAATGAAATAATATCTGTAAAGTACTTTGCAAACCCTAAAGTATTATATAGAAATGCTAGCCACTACTAGAAGTAGTAGTGGTTGTAATAGACACTTAATAAATACTCATTGATTGATTGCCTCAGTTTCCTTATCTGTAAAATGGGGATAATAATAGCACCTACATTGCAGTGCTGTTGGGCAGCTGAAATGAGATAATTGTAAAGTGTTTAGCACAATGCCTGGCACATAGTAAGCATCATATAAATGCAACTGTTGTTATTGTTGTTATAATAATTATTTTTTTTATTATTATCAATTAGCTGATATTGATATTAAAAAGGTGGACCTTAGTAAATTTAAGGCACTAAAGAAGTATTGCAATTTCTTGAAGGCTATCTAACCTAGTTTCTTTTTCTGGTTTAATCCTGGGCCCAGCTCAATAATCATTTACACCATCTGTATAACTATACATAGTGGTAGACAAGTGCTATAGGTTGTCTATTCAACAGCATATCATAATCTTCCCAGTAGACATTCCTCATCCATTCAGATTTTCCTGTGTGGATGGTTGGGCCAGATTCTCTCAGGTAGTTAAGGATCTTTGTGAATGTTCTGGGGCTTGAAGCACCCACCAGCAAAATGTCATCCCCAGCAAGAACATCTAGTGGACCTCATCATCCACTGAGAATTCCTGCTTAGTTCGAACTCTACTCCATCATAATGACAAATCCCTCTGGCTAGCCTCCACATCTTGTTTCAAGTCCCAAGAATTGTTAAACATTGACATTAATGTTGACATTGAATATTGACATTTGTGATCAGAAGATTGTTGAACAAGGTTTTCTTTGATATTGTCTTTCAAGGAATCTTGAATTATTTTGGTGGGTGAATGGGAAATATCTTGTTGGAAGAGAGACTTAAGGCTTTGTTTTGCTCTCTCAAATCAAAAGCTTTTTCATAAGAAACAAATGATAAAAGTAATGGAATCGTATTTTTACATCTTTCAATTAACTGTGTGGTAATAAAGATGTGGTCCATTGCAGAATATTATCTGCTAAAGCATACCTGTTTTCAACTAATACCTTCATCGATTGCTTTCATGTTACAAATGCAGATGAGTCTCATAAAGTTTTGTACAGAAGGAAAGAAAACCAATAGAGTGGTAGCTATTTATGTTCATTCAGTTGCCATTTTAATACAAACAGCTAGCATGTATATAACACTTTAAGTTTTGCAAACCATTTTACATATATTATTCTATCGGATCCTTCTTCAGTATTAATAAGGTCCAAGATTTTTCCATATCTTTTGGAATCTTTCCTCCAAATATCTTGTTCTTGTTTTCCACAACAATCTCACAATTGTGTTGCCTCTAGCATAGATGTCCTCTGTGTGTATTTGGTCCACCCCTCCTGCTTTTCCTATCTTCATTCTCTTTACTATTTCTACCTCCTGAATAAGCGTATTTTGGACTATGAGTTTAGAGTCCAAGTGTGATAGTTCTGCTATCTTTGATAGTAAAAGCACTTGTTTAAAAAAATCTTTGCAGATCTTTCCCGGTTTTCTTCTGTTTGTTGTCTTGCTTCCATTTTCATCTTTAAATGCCATCAGAATGACTTTATTTAGTTGGATGCTTTGCCACCCTTTCTTTAAACTGATTTTACTCTAGACCGCTTCTCTTTCCTTTATGAGAGATTGAATGGCTTTCTTGTCTGCCATATTGTTGACTGTTGACTTATATTGTGCTTTCTATGCATTAAATTCCCTGCCCCCTTATCTTTTGCATATGAATTTTTGTCTAGGTGATTCAATCCAATGTTCAAACCTGTCAAAAGCTTCTTGAGTACTGACTATCATCGTTAAGCTTTGGATCATTTGTGAACATGGTAAGCACAACATATATACCTTTATCCAAGTCATTAATAAAAATATTGAAAAGCAACAGGGACAAGCATAAATCCCTGGAGCATTCTACTGAAAAGTCTCTTCCAAGTTGACATCAAAACAATTCATTACTACTCTCTGTCTGACTACTCAATTAATACCAAATCCATCTATTTGTACTACAACTCTTCTTCTTGTCTAAAAGAACATGAGATGCTTTATCACACACTTTGCCAAAAGTCGAGGTGAGAAATAGCTGAATAAACTATGGTATTTGAATGCAACAGAATATTATTGTGCCATGTTGCTTAGCACTGTGCCTGGCACATAGTAAGAGCTTAATAAATGCTTGTTTTCTTCCTTCTTTTCTTCTTTCTTTCCACTCATAAAAAAATAATGAAAGCGATAGTTTCCAAGAAACCTGCAAAGATTTCTTGGAACTGATGCAGTGCAAAGTAAGCAGAATCAAAAGAAAAATCTATACAGTAACCACAATTTTGTAATGAAAATAACTTTAAAACTCTGAGCCATGCAATGACCGGCCACATTTGCAGAGGATTGGTGACAAGCATGCTACCCAACTCCTGGTAAGAGATGATAGATTAGAGGTGCAAAATGACATACTTATTCAGACCTGGCCAATGTATGAATTTGTTTTGCTTGGCTACGATTATTTGTTGCAAGGGATTTTTTTTTAATTGAAGGGATTTAGGAAGAAGATAGTAATATCAAAAAAGAAAAAAACAAAAGAGGATCATTGAACCTTTTTAATGGAAAGAAGAGAACAGAAAACTCATAAACAAGTAGGACAGCTTTGAAACTAGCAGAAATTCATTATATCTTTTTTTAAAAAAACTGTACATAATAGAGATTTGTGATTTTATACACTATCCTCTTTTTCTATTCTTCATACAGGGAAATGTTCATCTTTGTCAAGTTCAGAGTCACAAAAAATGGCAATTATTACAGTGCAAAAAAAAAATCTAAGTAAGCAATATCTATAAAATTCCCCATAACTACCAGTTAAGTAACTGTCAAAAAAAGGAAATGAGATTAACCTAACATGACTTCTTCTTGATGAAGCCGTGCTGGTCCTTTGTGGTCACCACTTCCTTTTAAAGTTGTTAACCAACCATCCCTTCGGCTTCCAGCCAAATGGGTCATTTTCCTCTTCATAAACAAGTGCGAAAGCAAGAACAAGGAAGGTGAATTCAAAGTTCCTTTTTGTTTTCCAGAAAGCACCAACCCCATTCCAACTTTAGCCATCACACCATTCTCCCTCCCCAGCCTAGCCTGAAATGCACATCCATTCCTCTTGTGAGAACAACACAAATGATCAAAGGAATCCTATTCAATTCAACAAATATGTATTAAATAATTACTACGTATAGGGCACTGTATTTGGTGCTGACGACACAGTTCTTGCCCTCAAAGAGCTTACACTCTACTGATATGAAAACAACACCCATACAAACAGAAAATAATTTAAGAAGGGAGAGAGTGCTAACAACTGGAGGAGAGGAAAAAATTAATGAAAGCTTCATTGAGAAGGTGGCCCCTGAGCTGAGCCTCAGAGATGCACAAAGAGTGAATTTCAGGAATGAGGGACAGCTTGTACAACTCCATAGCAGTGATATAGGATAGAGTTCAGAAAACAGCTACCACTTTAATTTGGCTAGAACATAGAGAGGGAGACAGAGATTTTGCTGGCCAAAAAACACAAAGCCAACACAGTCAGATTTTGCTGCTGAAATATGCATACTAAAGTCAAGAATGCCAGCTAGGTGGGCGAAGAATGATGACCTATCCTTTGGTTCTGGCTCAAATTTCTTTGCATGCTGAACCAGAGTGCATCATCACCATCATCACCATCAGGACATAGTCAAGAGCAACTAAATCAGATAGTTATCTATAACAGAGGGCTTTGATCTGCACCCAAACATTGAGGTGAAAAAAGGACAATCTTAAGCTAGAGACGTCATGTCTGGCTTTTGTTACCTGGAGATAGCGGCTGTGACTAAAAAGCCATCAGCCTGCCTTATTAGGGAGGGTTTCTATGTAGTCCGCTACAACATGGTAGACTAAAGGGGACCAGCAAAGACTACCAGTGTCACTACATAGTCAAGACAACTAGTGACAACAGACCCAACAGAGAGAAAATTATAATATCACCAGAGAATATCGATGGTCCATAATCACTGGAGTTGTGAGTTACCCTCCCATGCCTACGACCTAACCTCTGCATTCCCCACAATCGTGCCTCTAATTCATGATCTCTTTGCTTATCCAAACTCCATATTAAGATCTGTATGTTTTGTTTTGTTTTGTTTTTGGTGAGGGAACCAGGGTTAAGTGACTTGCCCAGGGTCACACAGCTAGTTAAGTGTCAAGTGTCTGAGGCTAGATTTGAATTCAGGTCCTCCTGATTCCAAGGCTGGAGCTCAATCCACTGTGCCACCTAGCTGCCCCAAGATCTGTATATTTGAAAGAGATTATGCTCTGTGTTTACGGGAGGAATACTCTACTACAACTTTTCTTGCTATGCTATTTTATAAAATGCTTTTGCTTTAAACTAATTGTGCCTTCTGGTTGACGAGGGAGAAAAACAAATTAGCACATTGGTGAGGGATTATAAATACTGATTGTGAGTGGCTGTGGACACACAGAGTGCCTTAAACTTGGATCGCTATTCAGGGGACCCTTACACGAAAAAGGGGTTGCCCCAGCTGCTACTCATAAAATGCATGAAACGTAATAATGTGAAATAACATCAGGAAAGTAGGTTGTAGCAGATTGTGGAAGACCTTAAATCCTAAACTACAGAAATTCTATTTTAGCCTAGAGGTAATAGAAAACCACTGAAAACTTTTGAGCAAAGAAGTGATATGGTTAAACCTGTATCTTGGGAATTTTACTATGGCCATCCATAAACAAAATATGTATGTATAATGGATGAGAGACAGGAGAGAGTGGAAAAAGGAAGACCAATTAGGAGGCTATTACAATAGTCCCAGTAAGAGGTCCGAGCAAGGTGCTGAACTGCAGTGATAGCTATGTGAATAGAAAAAAAAATAGTACAGATATCACGGAGATAAAATTGGCAGGAATTGGCAACTGAAGCAAGTGAGACAGAAGAGTCGAAAGTGATGCCAAGGTTATGAATCTCAGTGAAAAGGAAAAACCAGTTCCATGACCATCCTTTGCTCAGTTTTGTCCTTGACTGAAGGGAATCAAAAGAAGTCTGAGACATACCCCCTACACTCAAAGAGCTAATAATCTAAGTGAAGGAACAAGGCGTTTGTTACACATACAAAGCTGTGCAACAAATATTAGGTGATGGATACTAAGTCTCAAGCCACAAGTGTGACTATGGTAAGAGGTCTCGGAATCACAGAATCTCAGAGCTGGAAGGGGTCTATGACACCATCTTGTCCCAGCTGAAGAAAAATGTCCTGCATAATATCCCTAAAAATTCAATGGATGGATAACGGGTGGATGGATGGATGGATGGATGTAAACACATACTAAGTTCTAAACACTATGGTAAGCCCTGGTGATACAAATACAAACAGCAAAGACAGTCCTTGTCCTCAAAGAGCTTATTTTCTAATGGGAAGGACAATACATAAGAGACAGTTGAAAAGTGGGATGTGGGATTCCACAGGTGGGGACGTAGTGGTAAAGTCTGGTGGGTCAGAGCAGAGGAGGGAGAGGAAATAAAGGCTGGCTGGCCTGGGCCCTTCCACAAAATGAAGGTACCTGAAGGAGCTCACCAATGAGAGAAGAGGGATGCAGAGGAGAAGGGATGTGCCACGGTGAGAAGCCCACAAGAGAAGAGTTAGCGCACCACAGTCATGGAGGGAACTTCCAGGTAAGAAGGCAGTTAGGCATGATAGCAAAGTTCAGAAAGTCCAAAGTAGAGTCAGGAGAGGAAAATGAGCCATTTCAGTCTTCTTCAGATAAAACATCCCCAGATACGTCAAGTGATCCTCATTGGCACAGACTTGAGGCCCTTCACCAGCCTAATTGCTTAGTCTCTTGCTTATCAATCTCCTCCCTAAACCACGGCGTCCAGAACTGAGCACGATATTGCCGATGGTGTATGACCAGGTCAGAGTACAGTGGGACTACTGCTATGCCAGTGCTAGTAGTCTCTGTGCCTTCCTTAATGAAGCCTAAGTTTGAGTTCTCTCTCTTGGCTTCCATGTCAAACCTGCGGTTTGAAAAAACCCCTGGGTCTTTTTCAGACAACCTGCTGTCTAATCACATTTCGTCAATATCATACTTGTGAAGCTATTAAAAAAAATTTAAGACTTTTTACACTCATCCTTATGTTAAATTTCTGCCTATTTGATTTAGAAGAGTTCATTTTGGGGCAGGGTGGCCAGGTAAGTTTTCCTGGAGAAAAGACTTTGAAGGAAAGGAAGAATGTAAACTAGAAAGGAGGGAAGGGCCACCCAGGTGGGAGGAATGGTATATCACTGGATGTGCCCTTCCAAATTTCCTTGCATTTTCAATATTTGTGACTTTTTTACACTGCAATGGAGCTATTATTTTCTTTTTTATTATTATTATAAATAATATCCATGGGGCTTTTGTATAGTTCTCCTTCCTTCACAAAAGTCTTGTGCTGATGCCCCTTCCTGCCATAGAACGAGCCCGCGTTCTCGAAGCCTGAGCTAACAGTAGATACACTGTCAGACCTTACTATTGTGGAAAAGCTTGGAGTATGGGCCAAGAGACCAACTATATATTGGCCCCACACCCAGGCAAATCAAGTTCAGAAATGCTGATCACTATGGCATTCCATCAGGCCAAAACTGCCTTCTTACCCGGGCAGCTCGCTTTCTCTTTCCCAGTGATGGTGCTGCAGTGATAGAAAAGTAGGGAGGGACGGAAGGAAGGAGGGAAGGAAGGAGGGAAGGATTATTTAGGAATATTGTCTAGGATATTATTTAGGATAAAGAAATGAGAGAGGTCAAGGGTCATATTCATTCAATCAATCCACAATCATTTATTAAGAGCCAGGCGCTGTACTAGGTGATGCAAATACACATACAAAGAATGAAGCAATCCCTATTCGCTGTGATCTTGAGCTGCCCAGAAGCCTTCTTCTAAACCTCATGAAGACTTTCTCAAAGGAGAGAATAGGAAAGGTCAGATGTGGCAAGCGCCTGACGTCATCATAAAATGGGACTTTGATTATGTTTTAACAGACAGGAAATGAGTAGTTACTGATGGAGGAAGTCAACTCAGAATTGGTCATGCCTATGTAGTGAGGCCATTGAACGGTTTGAAGAAAGGTCAAAGCTAGCATCAAATTCATAGATAATTTAACGAGCAAACAGTGGTTGAGGTCAGAGCAGCTACAACCCAAACCGCATCGACAATTGACACTAAAAAAATTGGCTGACAGATCAAGGTCAGTGGAAAGAGAGAAAAACTGGGAGCCTGTGTTTGCCCAGGATAGTGTGTAGGATATTCCTACTGATTCATCATCTGTGTGCCCTGCCAGACCAAACCATCTGTCCCTGGCCTATGTATTATCTGTCCTATTAAAATGCATGTAAGGTGAGAACACAGACTTTCTTGCATTTCTATGTTCAGCACTTAGCACTGTGCTTAACACACGTGCTTAATAAAAGTTTTTCATTCATTCACCCACCTATCCATCCATTCATCCATCTGTCCATTTATCCATCCATCCATTTAAGGGCTAAGCAGTTCTGAGGTCCCTCCCAAATCTCAGATTCTGGAATTCTGTGAAGGGAGCTCTGGACTGAAAACAATGGGACTTGTATACTAGTATTAGTTCTCACATCCACTGTACAGCTGTGGTCAAGTCACAGGATAGTTAGTGGAAAGAGTTTGGAATGTAGACCTAGATCTAAACCCTAGCTTAGCTACTTAATAACTGTATGACCTCGAACAAATCTTTTCCTCTCTCTGGGATTCACTTTCCTCTTCTGTAAAATGATGGGGTTTGAACCAGAAGTCCTGAAAAGTCACTTCCAAACCTGAATCTCTGGTCATGTGATCCTTTTCCACCAAAGAGTCCTTCATCTCTGGGTTCAGAAACAGACCGGGTTTAGTTCTGGTGGGAATCTGACCTCTAAAGAAAGAAGCAGATTAACCTCTGAAAGCCCAGAAAATGTCACCCTAGGAAAAACCCTGGAATAGCTGAATTAGAAGAAAGATGGGGTACAGAAAGCCCACATAGTTTGAGGGATTAATGGGAAAGGCTCCTCTTGCCCTGGGGGAAGAGGAGCAATATGGAACAGGAGGTGTCCCAGCAAATTAGCAGAAAGCCTCACCTCAGAATACCAGAAGAGATCCTGAAACCCAGGTGGTGAGGCAGGCAAACACCAACACCTGGATACCCCCCCCCCCAGTAAGGGCTAGGGAACCAGTGGACACCAGCTTGAAAAACCACCAGGTGCCCCAGCATTCTACAGCAACTGGCTCTCCCAATGCCTTAGAAAATTAAGCGAAGCAGCACTCCAAGGGGCCCCAGGTGGATAAACATCCTGCAACATCCATCTGAAAGGAGCTGAAGAATGCTAAAGGAAGGAAAGGCCCCCAGTGAGCAGGAAATCTCCAGGAGCCACACTACCCAATCCTGCTGATTCCAACCCAATACTAGGTAAGCTGCCAGAATCCTACAGCCTCCAATGGCCAGCATTGGAGGCCCCAGCACACAAAGCCAGCGACCAGGCCCTAGGCTCCCAACACAAGAAGCTTGGGTCAGTGCCCTCCGCTCCCCTGCAGGACAGCTCAATCTCTTTAAAGGCCAGGAAATTAGCAAACGCCATGAGCAAAAAGAAACATACAATATATTCTTATTATGGGAACAGTGAAGATGAAGGCAGAAATTCTGAAGAGGACAACATTGTCAACAAACCCACATCTGGAACCTCCAAAGGGAATATGAACTGGTCTGAGACCCAAAAAAGCCTTCTTGGAAGAGCTCAAGAAGGATTTTAAAAGTCAAATGAGACAGGTAGAAGAAAAATGGGAAAAGAAATGAGAGGTATGCAAGAAAGAATCAATAGCTTGGAAAAGGAAGGACAAAAATTAACTGTAAAAAACAACTCCTTTAAAAAATACAGTTGGCCAAATGGGGAAGGAGGTACAAAATCTAATACAAGAAAACAATTTGTTAAACATTAGAATTGGGCAAATGGGAGCTAATGACTCTGTGAGAGGGCAAGAATCAGTCAAACAAAAACAAAAGGATGAAAAAATAGATGAAAATGTAAAATACCTCATTGGTAAAACAACTGACCTGGAAAATCGATCCAGGAGAGACAATTTAAAAATTATTGGTCTACCTGAAAATCATGATGAAAAAATGAGTCTGGACAGTATCTTTCAGGAAATCATCAAGGAAAACTGCCCTGAGGTCCTAGAACCAGAGAGTAAAATAGCCATAGAAAGAATCCACCAATCACCTCCTGGAAGAGATTCCAAATTGAAAATGCCAAGGAATAGAGTAGCCAAATTCCAAAGAGAAAATACTGCAAGTAGCCAGAAAGAAACAATTTAAATATCATGGAACCACAGTCAGGATTACACAGGACCTTTCAGCTTCTACATTAAAAGACCATAGGGCATGGAATATGATATTCCATATGGAAAGGAGCTTAGATTACAACCAAGGATCAACTACCCAGCGAAAATGAGCATGATCTTTCAGGGGAGGAGATGGATATTCAATGAAATAGGGGACTTCCAAACCTTTCTGATAAAAAGACCAGAGCTCAACAGAAAATTTGATCTTCAAATACAAGACTCAAGAGAGACATAAAAAGGTAAACAGGACAGAAAGAAACAACATGTTATTAATAAGGGCAAACTGTTTACATCCCTACAAGGGAAGATGACACTTTAGTAACTTGAGAATTGTATTGTTATTACACCATGTTAAAGGGGTATACATAAAGAAGGTGGGTATAAGCTGACTTTGATGTAATGATAAAAAAAAAATCTAAGCAAGTGGGCCAAATAATCCAAGTAAGTGGATTAATCTGATCTAACTAAGAAAATGTACTGAGAGAAAGGGAAAGGAGGAGGCAGACAAGGGTAAATTACATTACAGGAAAAGGCACAAAAACCTATTACAGCAGAGGGAAAGAAGGGAGGGAGATGAGCATTGTTTGAACCTTACTCTCATTAGATTTGGCTCAAGAAGGGAATAACATAATCAGTTAGGTATAGAAATCTAACTTGCTCTGTAGGCAGTAGGAGGTTAAGGGGAAAGAAAAGGGAGGGGAGATAGAAGGGAAGGAGAAGTACTAAGGGTAAAGGGGAAGAAAAGGGAGGGGGCTAATAGAAGGGAGGCAGGACTGAGGGAGGCACGGGTCAAATGCAAAACACTAGTGAGGAGGGAATAGGAGAAAGGAGAAAGAAAAGCATAAATGGAGGGGGGGGAAGATAGAGAGAAAGACAGATAGTAATCATGAATGTGAATGGAATGAACTCTCCCATAAAACAGAAGTGGATAGCAGAATGGATTAAAAACTATAATCCTACAATATGTTGTTTACAGGAAATACATCTGAAACAGAGGGACAAACACATGGTAAAGGTAAAAGGCTGGAGCAGAATATATTATGCTTCAGCTGAAGTTAAAAAAAAAAAAAAGCAGGGGTAGCAAGCCTGATTTCAGACAAAGCAAAAGCAAAAATAGATCTTATCAAAAGAGATAAGCAAGAAGACTACATACTAACGATAATAGACTTAGCATTCTCAGCAATGCAAGGATCTAAGACATCTCCAAAGGCCTCATGATGGAAAATGCTATCCATATCCAAAGAAAGAACTATGGAGTTTGAATGCAGATAGAAGCATACTCTTTGCTATTTTTTTTCTTCTGTTGTGTTTTGTTTCCTCTTTCTGGTGGTTCTTCCTATTGGTTCTAATTCTTACTTACAACATCACGAATGTGAAAATATGTTTAATAGGAAGGTATATATCAGATTGCATGCCCTCTTGGGGAGAGAGGTGGAGAGGAAGGGGGAGAAAAATTTAAAACTCAAAAGCTTATGGAAGTGACTGTTGATAAATCAAAATAAATTAATTTTAAAAAATAAAGTCAGTTAAAAAAAAAAAAGGAGTAAGGGACTTTCTCATACTCTTTGATTTGTTATTCTTCTAATCACCTGAAATCCAAGAAAAATCACTTAAAGCTTAGGTTTGGCTAATGTCAAGAGTCTTACCAAAAGGGATCAGATGGGTCAGTAGATCAGGTATGGGTCAGCTACTTACTTCCTCCTTTACATCTCATAATTGCGCATTAACAAAGACTTCAAACATGCTGTGTTAACCCATATCTCTAATTACAGCCTCCTGAGAGGCTTATTCTTTTTTGTTTAATTTTATTAATTTATTTTGATTTATCAACAATCACTTCCATATGCTTTTGAGTTGAAAATTTTCCTCCCCCTTCCTCCCCCCACCCTCCCCAAGATGGCGCACAATCTGATATAGGCTTTACATTTACATTCCTATTAAACGTATTTTCACATTAGTGAAGTTGTAAGTAAAAATTAAAACCAATAGGAGGAACCATCAGAAAGATGAAACAAAACTCAACAGAAGGTAAAAATAAGTGATAGCGATTCGACTTCCATAGTTCTTTCTTTGGATGTGGACAGCATTTTCCATCCCAAGGCCTCTGGAGATGTCTTAGATCCTTGTAATGCTGAGAAGGGCTCAGTTTAACAATATTAGTCATTGCATAACATGGCTGTTATTGTGTACAAAGTCCTCTTGGTTCTGCTCGCTACACTCAGCATCAGATCGCATAAGTCTTTGCAGGTTTTTCTGAAGTCCGCCTGTTCATCATTTCTTATAGCACAATAGTATTCCATTACATTCATATACCACAACTTGCTCAGCCATTCCCCAATTGATGGGCATCCTCTGAGAGTCTGATTCTTAAAACATCAAAGCAGGAGACATTCTGTAGGACTGCTGGACAGCCAGTCACCTTCACCTCAGCTCTTCACTGTCCAAACAATTCCGTCAAGGTTCATGTCTTTTGACAAGCCAGGGCATGATTTGGGCCTCTTCTCTCGGTGAACATCTTTTCCAGGAAAGGTGTAGACACACAAAACTCTTTTTACCAGTCAACACTGACTGGGGACCCCAACAGCTTCTGAACTCTCAAGGTAGCCACTCCTGGATCCTCAGGGAAAGAAACAGAAGCAGAAGAGTTAGCTGAGGCCTTGAGATCCAAGCTCAGATTTACGTAACCAGCACCTATGCGTAAAGCCATAGGTGAGCAGTTGCCATGGCTAGTGGGTTGAGGGAGGGTACAGGTGTCCATCCTCCCCTCATGGAAAACCCAAGGGCGAGTTGATGTGGATTCCCTAAATGTTTGGCAGATAGGAATCATGTGAAAGCAGAAGTTGGCTCTACATGTGGGCAGCAATTTCTGGCTCAGTGGCCTATTCTCTTTGGATACATCCCCCTTCTCTGGCTGCTGTCATGGGTACCAAGGAATTTCTAAATCATCCTGATATGCGAAGTCCTCCAGCACTAAGAAAGAGGACATGTGGCTCACCAGAAGTGATCTGGCTAGCTCAACTCAGTGCACAAGTGCTCCATGGGGCTTATCGTAGCAAGAGTCCACTGGGGAAGGCCATGGTTCCTGGTCACCACCATTATACTCCCGAGTTAAATAACAATCTCAGCAAATCAGCTAGGGTACATTTGGAGCAGTTGTCCATACCCCAGATTCTGAAAAGGTCTCTAGGGAGGTTCAAGCATTGTCCTTTCCAGTGCCTTATACTAAGGTGTCTTGAGAAATTCCACATGCTACAATTCTTTAACAATCTTCTAAATGCTAAGTAAAGAGTCCCAAGCAGGCCATTCTGCATATTTCTTAGACAACCCCCAAATTAAGTGTTTTCTTAGAATCTAACCCTATCATTGCTGGTGCACAACTGTAAACTCTAGATTATCATCGCCTCAAATACAAAGTTACAAAAATTCAATAAACAAAGTACACTTTGCAAAGTTTATCCATGGGTCACTTCCTGCCTAGTCTTTACAAGGGCCTCCAACCCAAGCAACTAGTAAAATAGTATTGACCTAGCAACCCAAAAAGGAGACATGAGAAGACAGTCCTACTTCTTTGCAAAGGTAGTGGGCCATAGATGTGAAGCACTGTATACCATAGCACACTTTTTCAGTATTTTGGTTAGTTTCTGAAACTTTTTTCTTTATTGCAAAGGGAGGGTTCTCTGGGAAGAGGTGGGAGAGTGATAGAATGGACTACGAATATGATGGTAAAATAACATCAATATCAATAAGACAGAAAATATCAATAAAATTGTCTTCTAAAATAATTAACATTCAAACAAAACAAATAACAATATTGAAAAATAAAGGAGAAAAGAAAAATAAGCAGCCCTCTCAGAGGGAAACTCTTGTGCCAATTGAATATTTCAAAGATGTCCACTCAGTCCATCAACGAGCATTTATTAAATGCTTATATAAGAGATTGGTGAAATGTCCTGGTCAGGGTCACTTGTCAAAGGCCAATATGAATGTAAAGTAGCTTCTACCCTCCCTGTCATCAATGCTTTCCTAGCGATGATCTCATTTCATTGACTCATAAAACTCAGAGCGGGACAAGACCTGGAAATCTGACTCAGATCCTGCCCTACCTTCTAGCAATAAGGCATTATTATTCCCATGTCGCAGATGAGGCAACTAAGGCCCAGAGAGGTTAAACCACTTGTTCAAAAGCACAAAGCTAGTTAGTTGAGGGACAGAGAAACAGTGACTCAAGCCCAGTTGAATCACCTGTGAAGCATACTCATGCCAGGACAACAAGAGGCCAGTAATGGTCCAGGAGCTATAGGGCCCATTTCCCCACTGAGGAGTTCTTCAACTCTGGAATCATGGAGGATGGGTTTAGACCTCAGACAGCCTAGCCTCTAAAAAGAGGAGCCCATCACTTTCTCACATGACTCTGGCTCTTTCCGTCTCCACCTTGGAACCAGAAGGAAAATTACTTAAAGCTGAGGTTTAGCTCATCTCTAGGCTCTCCCCAAAGGGGATCAAAAAGGTACTCGATGTACAGTATAGATCAGGCATATAACAAGTATTTATTTCCTCCCCAGAAAGTACCTATTTTCTAATTGTGCCGTGCTGCCTGGGAGTTATAAGACCAGAGTTCTACTCCTCACCAAAGTATGTCATTAGGAAGCCCCATTTTCCTCATCCTGAAAATGGTGTACAATACCCAAACCATCGCAGGATTGTGAGGAAGACGGGGTAGCAGAGTTTGGCTTGGGCAGCTAGGTGGTGCAATGTAAAGAGCACTAGCCCTGGAGTCAGGACGACCTGAATTCAAATCTGGCCTCAGATACTTACTAGCTATGTGACCCTGGGAAAGTCACTTCACCCTTTTTGCCTCAGTTTCCTCATTTATAAAATGAAATAGAGGAGGAAATGGCAAACCACTCTTGTATTTTTGCCAAGCAAATCCCAAATGGGGTCATAGAGAGTTAGACACAACTAACTGATTTAACAATATCCCATGACTCATGAGCGGAGCTGAACTGAGCTCTTCTGGCCACCTCTGGTGACACATGATGGTGAGGATACAGACCCAGAAAGAACACCCCACTCGGTAGACTTTAAAAGGAGAGAGTCATCCGCTGGTTCTCTCTCTCTCTCTTCCCATCCACCAAGTATGTGAGGACTCTGTGGGCCTCTCTCTTCTCTCTCCATGAGGGAGGAGAAGGGCTCCTCTCCTCTCTGGTGGCCATGGCAGCAGCTTACAAATGGCAGTAAGAGCATCTGTGTTGCCTTAGATGAGTCTGAGACTCTGGCTGCCTCTTCTGAGCATAGGCAACTGAACCGTGATTATAAGAAATGGACTTTGGGGGAGTTGCTACCTCTGAAGTTGAGGAGTTCCTGGGTTCCTCCATTGGTGCTAAATAACCACAGGAAGGGTTTCCTGCAGCTACATCCTTCTTGGAGAAGATGACTAAGCCATGCTCTGGCTCCTCAGATTTGGACCTTAAGGAAGTTGCTCAGGAAGGTCAGGGCTGAGGTCAAATGACTACTGAGCTGTCCCACAAAATTGACTTGCCTCAATGGAAATCTCATTCCTCAAAGTGTAGAGCGCCCATAAGAGGAAATTCCATTCTGGATCTGAGTCTCACTAAGAGGGAAGAACTTTTGGCTCGGGTTGAAGGGGCTGGGAGGGGAGGAGAGAATGGTGACAACTCTCAGGCAACATGACCAACCCCTTCGAGGGCATGATAGAGACCAGGAAATGAGATTTTGGTAAAGCATATTTCAGAAGGCTCAAAGAAAGCAGGTAGGATGCCATGTACTAAAATGCTTCAGGAAAAGTGATCCCAGCAGGGATGGGAGATACTTAAAAATGAAAGTCTTAAGACACAAAGGGAAATAACTCATAATGACAAAAAGACAAAGTGGGATTTGTCTGAAAAATCAACATAGATGCACAGGCAACTCGCCAATCAACTTCGATGTTATGAAGAAAAACACATAAGAAGGAAGTAAGTCCAGGTAGCCAAGGATGACTATATGAACATGGCATCCTGTTAAAAATGGTGTCGTGAATTCTAAATCTCAGAATAAGCTGAGGCTGGTAAGGGAAGTGAAGAACAAAAAGGGGGCTTTAGCTACATTGGGAGAAAAAGGAGGTGCAAAGAAGAGATTGGACCTTTTCTTGGGATGAAGGGGACAGTGAAAACTGGCAATGGAGAAGGCAGAACTGTTTAATTAAGTCTCAATTTTGTCTCTATTCCCTCCCAAGGAGAATGAACTTGGCGCTGGAAATAGGACAGCAAAAAAATGTCTAATGCTTAATGCCAGTCACGGAGTGAGCCCTTAACACTCACTGTATACTGAGCCTTAATCCCAGCTACAGAATGACTTTAAGCTCAACTACAGACTGAGCAATCATCCCAGACATTGATTTAGCCCTAACCCTGACAGTGGCAATGAACCTGGCCACAGTTTCACCATCACCATCACTACCCACCCAACCAAGACCAGAGACTGCCCTCAAACTTTAGCTAGAGACAGATCTCTAATCCTGG
This sequence comes from Phascolarctos cinereus, assembly GCF_003287225.1. NCBI lineage: Eukaryota > Metazoa > Chordata > Mammalia > Diprotodontia > Phascolarctidae > Phascolarctos > Phascolarctos cinereus. Next base: position 25,416,416 of record NW_027555625.1, on the reverse strand, counting down.
TCATAGGCTCCACAAATATTTTAAGGGGCTAAGAAGAGGCTTCCTTCCAGCCTTCCAAATCAGTATCACCATAAAACTTGATTCAGGGGAAGGGATTGTGTAGACTTGGGAAAGTATCTGAAAACAGCAGTGGCACAGGTCTCACGGGCTCCACCTTTGCCTCAAGCCTGCTCAAACCTGACCAAGACCAAAAATTAATACTATTAAGTAATGTCTATCTTCAGTGCCTTTTAGTCCCAATTTCTACCCTAGCCCAGCCCTGCCCATCCCATTAAACAGGACCTTTCCTCTTCACCCCTCAGTCCTGGCCTGATATTCCCATGCAAGATATGAGCCCCCCAATATGTGCTCCTGCCATGTTCCAACCAATCTGCCTCTGAACAAGGATTCTTCTCTTGGAGCTCATTGTATTTTATAGGGTGTATTTTAGTATTTTACAGGGTGCTGAGAGATTTTGCCTTCCTTACCTGATTTATTCCTCATCATAGTCCTGTAGGCAGCTAGGTGGCACAGTGGATAGAGTGCTAGACCTGGAGTCAGGAAGATTCATCTTCCCAAGCTCAAATCCAGCTTCAGACACTAACTAGCTGTGTGACCCTAGGCAAGTCACTTGAACCTGTTTGCCTACGTTTCTTCATCTGTAAAATGAGCTGGAGAAGGAAATGGCAATCCATTCCAGTACCTTTGCCAAGAAAACCCCAAATGGGGTCACAAAGAGTCACATACAAATGAAAAATGACTGAACAACATCATAGTCGTAAGATCAGGGGAAATATTAATTGTTATCCCTAACTAAAAGGTAAGGAAACTAAGATCTAGTTAGGTGCAATGCTTTGCTGGTGATTATTGAAGGGGAATAAGAAAGGAACAAACTTGTTTCTCAGCTAAGCATGACACCTTTACCCAAAAAAAAAATGACCATGTATTAGGGCATAAAAACCTCACAAAGGCAGAAAAGCAGAAATATCAAATACATTTCGTACTAAACACAATGCAATAAAATTATAATGATAACAGCCAGAATTCATATAGCACTTTAAGGTTTGCACGTTAACTCATTTAGCTCTCACAATAATCCTGTGAGGTAGATGCTGTTATTATCCTTATTTTACAGATAAGGAAACTGAAGTACAAAAGCTAGCAAATGACTACAGCAGGATCTGAACTCAAGTCTTCCTGACTTCAAGTTCTTCACTCTACCCACCTAGTTGCCCCTATCAATAAAGAGACAGTGAAGAAAGGATTAAAAGTTAACTGGACAGTAACAACTTGATCCTAAAGGATTTTTGAGACAAAGAACAAATCATAGAAACAATAGATAATTAGGTTAAAGAAAATGATAAAAATGAGACAACATAAAATTTTGGGGATGCAATCAAAGTAGTCCTTAGTAGAAATTTTATACCTCTGAACACTTTAATTAATAAAAGAGAGTGAGGGAAACAGATCAATTAAATGGGCATGCAACTAAGGAAACTAGAGAAATCAACAAGATTTTTAAAAAAGCAATTAAACATCAACATACAAATCCTAAAAATCAAAGAAGAGATTAACAAAATTGAAAGCAAAAAAAAATTGCATTAATAAAATAAAAGTAGGAGCTGGTTTTTAAGACCAATAAAAATAGATAAACTGTTAGCTAATTTAGTTTCAAAAACAAAACAAAATGCCATTATCAAAAATGAAAAAGTATATTCACAACAAATGAAGAAATAAAAGAAATTATTAGAAACTATTTCACCATATTTACAAAATACAAAATGAACAAGAAATAGATGACTTAACCCAATCTTAGAAAAAAATATTGAACAAGCCACAAATGAGCTTCCAAAGAAAAAACCCTTAGAACAGATAGATTTATAAGTTAATTGTATCAAATTTGAAATAAAAATTAATTCTAATTGTATATAAACTGAAATTGTATATAAACTGAAAAACTAGGAAAAGAAGGGCTCCAACCAAAGCCTATAATATAAATATGATTTTATTACCTAACCCAGGGAAAGGCAAAACAGAAAAATAAAATTATAGATCTCCTTAATGAACATTGATGTGAAAATATTAAATAGAATGTTAACAAGGAGACTACAGCAATGTACCACAAATAACCTATACTATTATATGAGGAATGTAGATTTGGTTCAATTTTAGGAAAACTATCAACATAATAGACCATATCAATAACATGAAAACAAAAAGTACAGGATTATGTCTATAGATGCAGAAAATACTTATGACAAGATTTTCATCATTGAATCATTTCAGTTATGTTCAACTATCTGTGATCCCATTTGGGGTTTTCTTGGCAAAGATACTGGAGCCGTTTGCCATTTCCTTCTCCAGATCATTTGACAGATGAAGAAACTGAGGCAAAGAGGGTTAAGCAACTTACCCAGGGTCACACAACTAGTGTCTGAGGCTAAATTTGAATTCATGAAGATGAGTCTTCCCAGCTCCACGTCTAGGGCTCTATCCACTGTGCCATCTTCACAATACCCATTACTATCAAGAAAGACAACTAGACAATATGGGAATAAATGGAACGATCCTTACGATGATAAGTTATATCTAAAGCCAAGAGACAAAGTTGTATGTAATGGAAATAAACTAGAGGACTTCTCAATGAGATCCAAGGTGAAACACGGATAACAATTATCACCACAATTATCTGAAACAACGCTAGAAATGCTAGCTGTAGCAATAAGATGGAAAAAATTGTGAAAAGAGAGGAAAAAAATATCACTTTCTTCAGATGATACTGTGGTTGACTTGGAGAACCCTAGAGAGTCAATTAACAATTAATTGAAACAGTAAGCTCAGCAAATTTGCTGAATATAGAATAAATCCACACAAATCATTAACAACTCTGTATATTATCAACAAAACCCATCAAGAAGAGAAAGAAAGAGTATTTACGTTTAAAATAGCGGCGGAATATATAAAATATTTGGGAGCCTGCTTCCTAAGACACACATAAGAACTATATGAATTCTATACCAGGTCTATCCTATCCCCACAGAGATTATTGTTTTCTGTACCTTCTAAGATAAGAGTTCTAGTAATAACTGGCTTGTACATGATAATTTAAGGTTTACAAAGTGTACATTATCTAATTTTATTGTCCGCAAAACACTGAGCTGTGGCTAGTATTGTCCTCATTTTATAGATGGGAACCTGAAGTCCTATAAGATTAAGTGAGTTGCCTCTGGTCACACAGGTAGTAACTGACAAAGGCAGGTTTTGAACCCATATCTCCCTTGACTCAGATTCAACAGTCTCTGGATCAATGCTCTAGAGAGACTTTTCCTGACTCCTATTAATGATTGAGTCAAATGCCCCGTAGTCCATATTGCTCCTTTCTGGAACTGTTAATTGAATTCATTTAAAAGCTCTTCCTTTCTGGTGACAAGTAGGTGAGGTGCTATGGGGGAAAGTTAGAAAAGACATCCCAGTCCCCCAGGGTTAAGTGAAGGATCTCAGAAGCCTGCCGGTCCACTCCCCTCATCTTACAGAAGAGAACACCGCTACCCACAGACCGTAAGTGATCTGCCCAAGATCGCACAGTAGTGAGTGCCAGAGGTGAGATGTGCCCCGAGGTCCTCTAGCCCAGAGGCTGAGCTCTCTTCCCTGAAGCAGACTTGCTTGGCCCCGTATTTGACGTTCTATCTCCTATGGCTAAAGAACAACCTCAGTTCCTGAGATACATTCCCTTCTCATTTCACTTTTCCCTCTGAGACTCACTGTCTTCTTCACGGCTAAGACCAGGTGTCACTTCTTCCAGGAAGTCTTCCCTGATCCGTCCCAGTTGTTAGAACTCTCTACCTCCTCAAATACACGTTGTTGCCCCCCCCCCCATAGAAGGTAAGGGCCTTGAGGTCAAGGACTTCCTTTTTTATTTATTTTTTAAAATTATTACTATATCCCCAGCATCTGGGATGGTGCCTGACACATAGCAGGTGTTTAATAAAGGTTTGACGAATTTAATTGGGTTTCTTGCCAGCAGCAGTGTGGAGACACAGCCCTACCAGAGTCCAGAAAGCCCATTCTACCTTTAAGGGTAGAATGAAGGCACACATTTACTAGGCAGTGACCAGCTTTTTGGTGCTGCAAGCCTGGCACTTTAGGAATCCCCAGACTGGAGGGCGTTGTGTGTCAGGCCCAGTGGGCCAGAGTGAAGCATAACTCTGACGTGCAATGAACACGAATTATCACAGGGGCCTTCTAGAGACACCCACCTCCCTTTATTGCCTAATCCAGGAGAGGAATCTAATGGAGGGAGAGAATTTCAGGTCACGTAAAAGGAGGATCTGATGAATTCATTCATGAGCAATTGACTATGTTTCCCTTCGTGGGGTGAGGGGGAGGCATTTCCGTCTTTAGAGTCGACGGGGATTCATTGTCTAATAATGGTGGCTTTCTGGCCCAGTGACAAATTAGTCAGCAAAGCTCTTTCAGGGGATGAAAAAATTTTTCCCAGAGCCCTTCAAATTACGCTGTGTAGGCAACGCTGTCATCAAACCTCCAGCCAGAACAGATCCCTTCAGAAGCCTCCTAATATTCACTTTATATCCCTAGGACAGTCTATGATTTTTTTGGCCTAGAAACACCCTCAAAGGTCCCTGCTCTGCAGCATTTAGTCTTAGGGAGCTGTCTAGAGCCCAGAGGGCTTAAGGGGCTGGCTGAGGGTCACACAGCTGGCACTCACCCGAGGCTGGACTTGAGCATTCTTAGCCCTCCTTTAGAGCTCAACTCAAACACCACCTTCTCCAGGGACTCTTCCCCCTCCAACCTCTTAGGCAGCTAAATGACGCTACAGTAGATACAGCCCAGGGCCTGGAGTGAGGAACATCTGAGTTCAAATGCAGCCTCAGGCACATCCTAGCCACGAGACCCTGGGCAAGTCACTTAACCCCTTTTGCCTCAGTTTCCTCATCTGTAAAATGAGCTGGAGAAGGAAATGGCAAACCACCCCAGTATCTCTGTCAAGGAAACACAACTGAACAACCACAACTCTAACCTAACACTTGGTACGGACTCCGGCCCTTAAAAAGTATTGTTGTGTATGTTAATTATGTTTGTGTCTGCTTTCCCTCCTAAGACTGCAGGCAGGCTAAACGCTGTATCTCACCCAGTGTTTAACTCAGGGCTCTGCTTCCAGTGCACAATTTAATAAATACAGTCCCACATTCTAGAAGGGACCTCAAAGGTTACGTGGCTGACCCTTCTGTCTAGTCCATCACCTTCCTTTTACAGAGAAAGAAAGAAGGGAAATGACTTCTCTGAGGCCACACACACATATTTAAATAGCCAGGTCAGGACTGGAATTTGGGTCGTCTGACTTCCAATCCATCATTCTTCCAACGGTGCCGGTCGTTCGTTGGAAAAGTACTTCTTGTCATATATCCTGGTCTCTGGTATCTCTTCAGGTGTCAGCACACGGCTGTTTTCTCCATTCAGGTCTGGGTGTCTTTCTGCCCCAGCACGCAGCCTCTCCCTTCCAGGTCAGCTCTCAGCCTCTTGGAAAGTTGTCTACCGTAGGGCTGGGAGAGGAGGAAGAGGAGGAGGAGGAGAGGAAGGAAGACCGTCTCAGGGAAGTCCTGCACCCTTCCAACTCCACCCCTAAATCTTCTCCTTAGCTTTTCCGAACGGGCCTTTCTTGGCAGCTGTCTCCAGCCCCATGTTTTGTCCTCCTGACGGGCAGGAGGAGCCAAGCACAAACTCTTCTTTGTTGCTCCCCGGGTCTCCCCACAGAACTGACCACGAGGCCCGGCTTCTTTGGCCTCCAACAGTGGTCTGATCTGACCCTGCACTGTGCGTAAGCAGGGCTTGGTGCCATCAGCGGACGAAGCCAAGAGAGCCAGCTGACCTCCAGGGACCTCCAGGGTTTGACTCGCTAGATCCACCTGGGAATGGGAGCTGCCATGAGAGTTCAAGAACTCCGGGCATCTCTCATTTTAACCAATCAATCAACAAGAATTTATTAAGTGCCTACTATGTGCCTAGCATGGGACCTGTGATATCATTACTAGAAGGAACTCCTAGAAAGGAAACCCTCTCGACCGAAGCAGGTTGGCACCTTTTCTACAACTTACAGTATGAACTTGCTTAGTTCAATGACTTGGCCAAAGTCACACAGTCAATATATATCAGAGGCGGGACCTGAACCCAGAAGATGCTGTCATGAGGTCTGCTCCCTATCTACTACTCCAGGTAGAAGACACAGCCTCAAAAGTGAAATAGTTTCTACCTTCAAGGAATATATGTTCTATTGGAAGTGATACAACAAAGGAAAATGGCAGAAGGTTGTCAAGGTGGAAGGCTATGCCTTCTCCATTTACAGACTGAGATCAGTAAAATCAATACCATCTCAATTTACAGATTAGGAAACTGAGGCACAGAGAGCCAAGTGACTTTGCCAGGGTCACACAACTAATACTTTCAGTAGCATAGGGTTTAGGAAATGGATACAGTCACAGACTTAGACAGCCAGAATCTCTCTAGTCCTGTTGGCTCAATGGTACAATGAAGAAGTTGACTAAATGAGCCCCAAGGCCCCTTCTAGCTCCCATCCCTATCATCCTACAATCCTAAATCCTGGCTCTGCTGCTTATTAGCTGGGTGACCTTGGAAGAGTCATTTCACCTAGGCCTCAGTTCCCCCCTCTGTGAAACAGGGAGGTTGGATGACATGACCTCTGAGACACCAACTAACTCTAAAATCCTATGAATCTAAAAACTTGAATATTTATGCTAGAGACCGTTGCACGTCAGGCCGCAACAGAGAGGGCTTGTGGCAGGACAATCTAACCGGTCTCTAACCTGGTACCTTAGGTTTGTAATTGGAATAAAATGAGATACCTGTAGCCCATCTTCATTGTTCAGTTGTGTCCGACTCTCCATAACCCTATTTGGGGTTTTCTGGGCAGAGATACTGGACTGGTCTGCATTTCCTTCTCCAGCTCAGCTTACAGATGAGGAAACTGAGGCAAACAGGGGGAAGTGACTTGCCCAGGGTCACACAGCTAGGAAGTGTCTGAGGCTGGATTTGAACCCAGGTCTTCCTGACTCCAGGCCCTGCAGCGCCACCTGGCTGCCCTCAGAGCCCTCTCACTGCTAACAAAAGGAGGTTTACAAGCCATAGCAAAAGAAGGGCAGCCAGGGAAGGATTTTCACTGAAGGTACAGCTGATTCCACTGAGCAAAGCTGTCACATGTGTGCTAGTCATGCTGCTCGTCTGCGGTCTGTGGTCTGAACCCTGAGGGAAGGGCTCCAGCCTCTGTGTCCTGGCTACTTTCTGTACACAGGAAAGTGTTACAACATCCCAAGCTTTAGTCCCCTAAGCCAATTCAATCCCAAGGAGAGTTTCAACATCTTTTTAGGAAAAGTTAGCCTAACCTGCTTGGGGCAGGGCGTTAGGACACTGCTCTCACCACCTTGGGTAAGTGAGCTCATTCAGTCCTATCATCTGGTGGGGCAGCTGGGTGGTGAAGGAAAACCTGACTTCAAATCCAGCCTGACATTACTAGCTGTGTGACCCTGGACAAATCATTTCACCCTGTTTGCTTCAGTTTCCTCATCTGTAAAATGAGCTAAAGAAAGAAGTGGCCACCACTCTAGTATCTTTGCTAAGAAAAGCCTAAAATGGGGTCACAAAGAGTCGGACGTGATCTAATAATAACAACAATAGTACGGGTAATAGCAGAAGGAAGATACGAACCCAGATCTTCCACCTCTAGGACCAATGCTCTTTCCGTGGTGCCAAATGAGACTCGGTTTCTCTTCCGTCATACCTTCCCTGTCTTCCATGTCCTTTCCCTACCCAAACTCACTTTGGTAACGACACTCCCAGAGCGTGTTAGCCTGGCTTCAACCACTCTTGAGGACTGCTTGTTAAGTTTTCAGTGTGAGTAATCTGCAACAAATCAAGGGGTTTTTTTTATTGTTTCGTTGATCACCTAGACATAAAAAATTGATGAAGAAAATGTCACTAATGCAGATTAACCTTATAAGAGTGCCATGCCTCCATTTTTTTCTAGAAATCTGATTGTTAAATATTCACCCCTGATCTCATCTCTCACATTATTCTCTGCAGTCTCTGAAGGACTTCCCTAACAGGAGCCATGAATCCAACTCTAGAATCACAGAATTTCAGAACTGGAAGGCACACCAGAGGTAATCTCATCCAGCCCTTTCCAGGAACATCGAAGGTTCTCCCACTGTCCTGTGGTCCAGCAGAAGGCCATTCTTTCCCCACCACACCATAGACTTTTTAAATTTTTAATTTATGGAATAAAATAAGCATTTCCATAACATAGTACAATTTAAAAAAAAAAGATGATTGCACGTGAAACTACAAATCTACTATGCATAACTATGTACAACTTGTTATCACAGACTTTTTAAAATCTCATTTTTATTGCTATCTAATAGTTAATGTATTACTAAGCACTGGGAGCACAGATACAAAGAATGAAACAATCTTTATTCACAAGGAATTCACATTCTTCAGCAACGGGGCTCAGTGGATAGAATGCTAACCTTGGCAGCAGGAAGACACGAGTTCAAATGCTGCCCCAACCATTTAATAGCTGTGTGACCTGGAACACGTCACCTCTCTCAGTTTCCTCAAGATAATAATCTTGTAAAAACAAAGATAATAATAGCATCTACCTCCCAAGACTGTTGTGAGACTCTAAGATTCCATACGTAAAGCACTTTGCAACCAACCTTAACGCTCTCTAGAAATGCTAGTGATTATTATTCAGTCAGAGGGAAATGACAAGGACACATATAAACAGACATCAAATAAATATAAAGAGAACAAATATAAGATAGGGAGGGAGGCTCCTCAGCTGAGGGGCTCAGGAAAGGGTTTCCCCAAGATATCACAGGTCAGACCACAGGATCATAGATTGACAGCTTAGAAGGAGCCTAGAAGGTGATGCTTGAGTTCTGTTTTGAAGGAAGAGAGGGAACGTAAGCTACTTGGGGACAGGGAATGTTTCTGGATTAGTTGGATTTTTTTTTATCTTTGTATGCCCAGCACCTAACACATAGTAGGTGCTTAATATATGTTTATTGAATTGAGCTGAAATGAGCAGGTGGAAGCAGAGAGCTCCTTTGAGTAAGATGGATGCATGACGTTATAAGCAGCAGACACTGATGCCTGCTACTGAGCCACTACACCCCTTCCTTTCTCCACTATGGGGACTCTCTTGCTCTGGACCCACACACAGAGTTTTCAACTGAATCCATCCTAGGGAAGCTTGGCCTCCAAAGAGAAGAGCTGGGCTCTCTTTTCTCACACCCTTCAGCTCATTATGCCCCATCCAGACACCACAGGGGAAAAATTACCTAAAGATTAAGAGTTGGTCCATGCCTAGGGTCTCCTCAAAGTAGTGAGTATAACATTTCTTAACGTACAATGTAAATCAGGTAAGGGACGGCTACTTATTTCTTACCCACAAAAGAAATGCAAAAACCCAGAAGACTCATGATGTACATTGAAAGAATGACTTAAAACAGGTTTTAGTAACTTAATTTGCACCTCTTGTTACACTCTCTTGAGAGGCTGATACTTAAACCTCATCAGAAACTGAAACAGTTTGCAGGATTAGGCATCTTACATTTCACCTCGTCTCTGCACTGTCTTCCTCAGAGAAGGGACTAAGCCCAATGTTAAAGGTAGGATTTGAACCCAGTTCCTCCGAGGCCACATAAATACTCTGCCCCCTCATCACCTGCAGAGGCAGGTGAAGGGAATGAGAGACCACAGCTCTAGCTGCCTGCAGGGTCTCAAAGGGCTCTAATGCTTCCTTAGAAGAATTACAAATGTTTTCAGAAGTATAATTAGGGTGGTGAGTGGCTCATGTCCCAGGGCACCAACATTAGGGGACCAGGGGAAGCACCTTCCCGCCCCTTTTGTTCCTCATGTTGACCACCCTGACCTCCTCACAGGACCCCAGGATCACCTGCTACTGTGGCCCCTTTCTCCCAGGGCCTGCCTTCCCAGACCCCCTGGAGGAGAGGGATGGGAGCTAGGGGCTGGGCATTTGTGCCCTCTGGGGGACGTGTCTCTCCATCGCCCAGTATCACGGCATCTAGCCCAAGCAGATGGTCCTCTTCAGGCTGCCCCATCCCCAGCCCACTGCTGGCTACTGCTCCTCCCTTCACCCCAGGCATAAACATTCCTAGTTATCGCTCTTCTTCTTATCCTCAGCCCCAGAGAGGAGAACCAGGAGCTACGTGTGAAAGTAGCCCGGGGAGCTCCCAGACCAGATGGCCATTTGTCCGATATGCTGTGGAAGGCCAGGTTTGCTCGGGTGACAGGTATCCTGACCCTTTACCCTAACCAGACCAGCCAGATCACAGGATCATAGACTCAAATTCTGGGAGGCCCCTCAAAGGCCGTCTAGTCTAACCCACTCGTTTTATAGATGACAAAGCCAACAACAGAGAGGTTAAGAGACTAGCCCGCGATGGGGAACCTGCAGCCCTTAAGGACCACACTTGAGACCTAGAGGGCCACTTGAGACCTAGAGGGCCACATGCGGCCTCAAGGCCCCGGACCAGCCCGTGGTCACGCAGAGGTAGAATTCAAACCCAGGTCACTAGTTCATTTCTGTGCTCCCTCCCAGGTTGGAGCGAGTATAAACGCTTTCTCTTTGCTTAATCATGAAGAAGAAAGACTCCCAAGAAAAGTCCCCGAGGTTGTTAAAATGGGGAGAGTGATTTCAACACTGATCTCCCTCCTACTTACGTGGAGGACAATGGGGGAATTAAGAACTGGTCGCTGACTTTCCCTTGGCGCCGGCTCGTACATTTCTGTGGTCCCGAACCACCCACGGATCCAGAAAGGTCAGGATATTTCTAGAGCAGAAATAGTCCGGGAAACTCCCGCTGTTTCCCTAAGCAAAATCTCAGTCACCGTCTCTTAGTGAGAACCCCGGGACAGCCCCTATGCCAGAAGCCCCATTCTCCAACTCCACAGCTGTTCATCAATCCAGAGCTGGGAGAGACTGTAGTGACCCATTACGGCTCGATGGAGGAGCTCTGCTTCTAGAGACGAGAGGCTCTGAGTTCAAATCCTACCTCTGACAGTTATTCCCTGGATAACCCTGGACAAGTCACTGAACTACCACGGGTCTCAGTTTGCTCGTCTGTACAATCAGGGGTCTGGACCAGATGGCCGCCGAGGCCCCCTTTAGCTCTAGATTTGTGATCCCTAGCCAATCCATTTTCAGGTTTTATCAATTCTACCTTCAAGGCATCTCCCAAATGTCCCCTTCTCTGCGCTCACATAGCCACCTGGTCTGGACGCTGTTTCTCCGCTTGTCTCCCCACTAGACTGTGAGTTGCTTGAGGGCAAGAAGAGGATTTTTACCTCTCTTTTTATTTCCAGGCTTAGCACGGTGCCTGGCACATAGTAAGAGCTTCAACAGGAAGTGTTTTAGCAATTGACCAATTGGCTAGGGTTGGGTTAATAACGGCTAGCATTTAGATAGCACTTTAAGGTTTGCAAAGAGTTTTACAAATATCTCGTTCGATCGTCATAACAGCCCTGGGAAGCTGGTGCAGTTATAATCCCCATTTTACTGATGAGGAAGCTATACGTTGTCTCCCCTCATTGGAATGTAAGCTCTTTGTGGACAGGAACCATTTTTCTTTAGCCTTTGCATCCTCAGCATCCAACACAGTCCCTGGCATACATCAGGGGCTAAATAAATGTTTGTTGAATGGTTGCTGTTATTATTACTGCTGTTGTTCAGTCGTCGTCCAACTCTTCGTGATCCCATTTGGGGTTTTCTTGACAAAGATACTGGAGTGCCATTTCCTTCTCCAACTCATTTTACAGATGAGGAAACTGAGGCAGGCAGAGGCGAAGTGATTTAGTGTTAAGGTAGATTTAAAGTAAGTTTAGAATGTGGTTAGAATAAGTTTAAATTTGGTTACTACGAACAAGGAAACATCCCAAGGACAGTGCAACATCTGATCTTAGAAGGGACGATGCACATTCGGCTCAGGCTGCTGCCTGTCCCCTGCTCATTCGAGGCCCAGCTGGTAGAACCCAAGCCAGCCACAGGGCTGGCAGGGCTGGCTTGAATTAAGCTTTTCCCACTTAAGAAGAAGAGCAAGGGGTTAAGGCCCTGGAGCCTGGTCCAGCTGGCTTGGGCTCTGGAGTCAGGAGTTCCTGAGTGCCCCAGAGGGAGTGGAGAAGATCCTCCCCAGCACCCTGGCCTCCACTCCTCCCCATCCTCTGCCCCTCTTCCACCCCTGACAAAGCAGTCTTTGTGCCCCGTGTCTCCGTCCCTGGAGGTCTGGGTGAAGCTTGGAATACCAAAAACTCCAATTCCTTGCCATGATTTAGTTTTATTTCTAATTCTGCCTCCAGACCGCCCACTGCTTCCCACCATTCCCAGGCACAAACCCAAGGACCCAGGCACTCAGCCATACTCTTTGCTCCCCTGTCTCTACAGGACCCAGCAGAGTGTCACACTGGATATCAGAACCAAACATGGCCACACACAAGTGGGTCTTCCTCCTTAGCTGACTTTTCTTGACTAAATCTTATCTCCCCAGTAAGACTAGGAGCTGCCTGAGGGCAGAGACTCTAGGATACTTTGCTCTGGTCTCCTCTACACAGCTGAGCAAAGCTATTCTTCTGTCAGTATATCAAGGATTTGGTGTGAGCTCCTGAGGTGAGAATTCCTTCTAACCTAAACAGATCAAACCCAGTACATTTCACCATCCCAGAGAGTTGCCTGAGGCTGAGAGAGACCACGGTGGCCAGGGGGCCACATTACCCAAGACTCAATTCAGTGCCTATCATTTATTTGGGGAAAGGGCTCTATCAGCAGGTATGAACTGATTTCACCAGCGACTCCCTTTGTATAAACTCCCTCCAGCAATGCAGATCAACCGTGTACCATCTGCAATCTTGTCACTCCTTCATTTTCAGAGATAACCAATGACATCACTTGTAACATCTGGACTTGTGTGAATTGGATTTAAGTGAGGCGGGGCTGCACAAAGTCATCAGCCTCATCTCTCCACCTGAATCATCAAAGTTCAGTGGCGAGACAACGGTGAGGGACCCAGGAATTGCTGCGACACTGAGAAGTGAGTGACTGAATGTATGGAATGTCCACATAACACACTTATAAATTTAATTTGCATTATTTAAATTTTCTCCATTGCTTTCTTAAGTCTACACAACCAATGAAACAATTAATCAAGACCTGATTTGTATCTAGATGCAAATGTTCACACTGAAAATGTAACAATTGGCTCTCAGGAGCCCACGGAGCTATCCTGTACAGCTCTGACTAGAGCTGGTACTTGGAGAGAAATTCCATAGAAGGCTCAGTGTGTGCACTGAGAATGTTAGATGAGGAAATGATATTGGGATTCATCTCTAATTCAACCCTTTATTATACAGATGAGGAAACTGAGGCCCAGAAGGGGCAAGTGACAGAGACCTATTTAACGGCAGACAAATAGGAGCTTGGGTCATATAGCTGCCAAATCTGCTCTCTAATCTCTCTCTTATTTTTTTTCCCTTTTTTTGGAGGCACTAGGAGTTAAGTGACTTGCCCAGGGACATGCAGCTAGTAAGTGTCTGAGGCCAGACTTAAACTGCTCCATTTTCCATATGGTTTGTGACAAGTAATATCAGGCATCCACTCGTTTAAAGTTTGTCCTTATCTTGTTAAATAGATAACTTTAAAATAATTAAAAACAAAACAAGATTTAAAAAAGCACATCTAATGATCTTATCTCTGGAATTAAATATGAAAAGACAAGCCATGTAAATTATCTCTTCTCTAAAAAACAGCTGTTAGAAGGTGTTGGTTTTTTTCATATCATAAAATCTTTCCATGAAATAAACGATATAGAAAAGTCACTCGTATCTAGTATGCCTTTTGGCAAAATTATTTTCCTTGTTTCCCCAGGAAAGATGTGAGATTTGAGGAATGGAACAGAAGAGAGAACAAACAAGAGAAATTCTTTTTAAGTACATTTCAGAAAGACTGGAATATTGCATTGTATTTGCTCATTTTCCTGTCACAATAATAAACAAAACACTTATTGCAAGTAGTTCTATTTTCCTCTCATCTTTTCAGTCTGGTAGAGATAATAAAAAAAAAAAACCTTTATTTTCTATTCATTAAAATAGCTAGCATTTTTATCACTCAGAAGTTTGCAAAGCACTTTACATATGTCACCTCACTTGTGTGAAATAGGTGCTATAATTATCCCCATTTTATAGTTGAGGAAACTGAGGCCAGGAGAGATTAAGGAATCTGCCCCAGTTACACAACTATGAAGTGTCTGAAGGAGGATTTGCATTGGTCTTCCTGACCCCAAGTCCTTCACTCTATCCACTGTACCACCTAGCTAATTATAGTGAAGTCATTTTTTCCCCTTTTTTTTTGCAGAAAGCAATTGTGTAACTTGTCAACATTTTCTGAGAGTGGGAAGACCCAGTACTGTTTCTCCCTTCTCTGACGATAACGGCCCCTGGGATCCCTGTAACACAGTAAGAGGCTGCTAGGTGGCACCATGTGTAGAGTTTGGGCCTGGAATCAGGAAGACCTGAGTTCAAATCCAGCTTCAGACATTGACTAGCTATGTGACCCTGAACAAGTTGCTTCACCTCAGTTGCCTTCTCTGTAAACTGGGGATAATAACAGCACCAACCTTGCAGGGTTGTGATTAGAATCAAGTGAGAGAGTATTTGTAAGGCACTTAGCCTGGTTCCTGCACACAGCAGGTGCTTTATAAGTGCTGATTCCCTTCCTTTCCCCCTTCCTCCCTGTACCACACTGCCTATATCTTTGCACTGCCAAGACTACAGTAGGACCAGCCCTGCCCTGCTTCCCCACCCCACAAGTAGCCTACAGAGTCCCAGAGTCTTGGGGGGAGGGGCATTCTTGCCATTTGCTTTGAGAGGGGACAGGATTTGTGCCTCGGTAATCATTCTTCAGTGTGTCTAACTCTTCACGACCTCATTTGGGGTTTTCTTGGCAAAGATACTGGAATGGTTTGCCATTTTCTTTTCCAACTCGTTTTACAAATGAGGCAAGTAAGGCAAACAGGGTTAAGTGACTTGCCCAAGGTCACACAGCTAGTAGGTGTCTGAGGCTGGCTTTGAACTCAGGAAAAAGAGTCTTCCTGACTCCGGGCCTGGCACTCTATCCCCCTGTACCACCTAGCTGCCCCATTTGTGCCTCACCATATATCAAAAAAAAAAATTCGTTTTTCCTCTGTTCACAGGTTAGACATGACAGTGGTTGCCCAAGTCCAAGCTAGCTCTGGAGGGGTAGACTGCTAATAACAAAAATAGTAAAGGGGGACATTCATAGCACTTCAATAATAACAATGACTAGCATTTATATAGAGGTCCAAGGGTTGCAAAGCACTTTACAAACATTACCTCATTTGATCCTCACAGCAACCCAGGGAGGTAGGTGCTATTATCACCACCCCCCTTTCACAAATGAAGAAACTGAGGCCAACAGGCTAGGTGATTTGCCCTGGGTCATGCAGTTAGGAAGTATCTGGAGCTAGATCTGAACTCAGGTCTTCCTCACCAACAGTTCCAGTGCTCTACCCTTTGCCCCATCTAGCTATCTCTGTGCTAAGGACTGGGAATGCCAAGTTCCTGCTAGGTAGGAGCTCTCAGGCTAATTCAGTCTAATCAGGTGCTCTGGCCACTGGTCTGTAATGACTTTATTATGCCCATTTAAAAGTGAGATAACTGAGGTTCAAAGAACGGCTTGCTCAGGTGTCCCATAACTATTAAGTATTTGAGGTAGGTCCAGACTCCAGTCAAGATGACAAGCCTTTGTGGCTGGTGCCTGGGGGTGTTTTCCTCATCCAACAGGTGTAATATTTTGCTAGTTAATTGAGCTGGGAACTTCTGAGAGCCACTTTCCTCCTCATAATGACAGGTAGATTGGGTTGCCCTTCAGGGAATTTCTGGGGGAACCATAAACTCTCAAACTCAAGACTTGGAAGCAATCCAAGAAATCATCTAATCTAAGCTCCTCCTCTCCACTAAAGAATCCATGATACCATGAGACTCATCTCTCCAGTCACTGCTTGTACACCTCTGGAGATGGGGAACTCACTACCTGAGAGGCAATGTATTCCATTGCTGAATAATTCAAGTTGTTAGAAGGTTTTTTAGTATATTGAGCTGTAATGCAGCTCCTTGTTACATTCACCCATTGGCCTTAGTTCTGACCTCAGACCAAACAGAACAAATCTAATCCCTCTTCAGCTATTGGAAAACAACCACCAAGCTCACCCCCAAACATCCTGTACCAAGGCCTTAGCCTGGCAGATGTGTTCCTGAATTCTCTAAAACTGTGCTAGCTGAACACAAACCCTAGAAAATCCCACCAACTTGGAAAGATTTTTGAGTGTAGATCTAGTGTCTGACTGAAGTCTCTAAGCAGACGCAGTCTGAAGAGTCTCGCCCCCAGGCAGGCCACAGGGCGATGGATTTTTCAGCCACAAACCTCTTCACCAGTGTCTCCTCAGCTGGGTGACTGGGATGTGCACCAATGCGCACAGTAACTAACGTCCCACCAGCGTCACCAGTTCTTGTGCTGTGACGTTCCCCAGATTAGGGGAGGTTCAGTCTTCTGCAGACTATAGATCCCTAGTTCCTTTGACTGATCAATCAATCA
The DNA here is from genome assembly GCF_003287225.1 of Phascolarctos cinereus. Lineage (NCBI taxonomy): Eukaryota > Metazoa > Chordata > Mammalia > Diprotodontia > Phascolarctidae > Phascolarctos > Phascolarctos cinereus. Next base: position 25,399,720 of record NW_027555625.1, on the reverse strand, counting down.
GCGAGCATGTATTAGGTGCCTACTGTGTGCCAAGCCCTGGGTGTGCTAGACACCAGGGGTATAAACACAAAAGTGAGACGGTCTCGGCCTCCAAAGAGCTAACTTTCTGCTAGGTGTTCATGTCGTGTGGTACTGAATGCCCTCCCCTTTCCCGGTCACTGTCCTCTGGACATACCTTGCTTGCAGAGATCCTCCCAAAGACGGCAGTGCCCAGAAATAAAAAGGGGGAAAAGAAAGATGGAAGGAAAGGGAAGTACTGCGATGTTACATAACCCAGACTGCACGTCCCCTAGACCGCCCCGTGGAAAGAAGTGTTCCTAAAGGCTACTAAGACTGCTCCCCACCCCCACAACAGTTGATCTTAGTAAGAAAAGTCAAAAACAATTAGAGTTAATTTGTATCCTGGTTCTAAATTGCTCAGGAACCTTGAAGCATGCTTCCCTGAATGTTTTCTTGTTATGTTCTCTCCTGCCTTTCTCACTAAACGGAGACCTGTTAAAGATCTTAGCTTAAAAAGGCCAAGGTCTCCCACTGTATCCAGGGCCATCTCCAGTCGTCCTGATCTGTATCTCGCCACCGGACCCAGATGGCTCAGGAAGAAAGAGTGAGGCTGGTGACTTTGCACAGCCCTGCCTCGCTTAAATCCAACTCACTTGCGTGTCACAGAATCACCTCCCTGATGTCATGGTCCTCTTTGAGAGCAAAGGACAACAATCTCACTGACCAGGGTTCTGGAGGAAAGAAGGACTATGTCAGCTAAGGCCAAAAGGATTCCCCGATAAGGTAGCACCTGCGACAACATCTATACATGGGCCTCAGGGGTGAGGAAATCTAACCCAGGCTTGCAACCCTCTTGGAATCGACATGAGTCCCTACCAATGCATTCACTTCTACCAGTCAGACAAAGGACTCAGTTAAAATAAAAATTTTAACAAGACATTTAATCAAATCTAATAGAAAACAAAATGACAAAAAGATCTCCTTTTGCCCGCATGGGATAAAACATCCCACAGGGTTCTACACCACCAGTACAGGAGGGCACATATGAGGCAAACATACGTGACCAGGGAGTATATATGGAGAGGCATCAGGAACTCAAGTAGCTAGACCATGAACGTGGAGGGCACACAGAGCATACATGCAGCATGGTCAGTTCAAACATCTGACACTCCAGAGCTGCTGCTCTCTCTGGTAATGCTATGGCTCTGCTCTTTATAACGTCACTGCTGGGCAGTCAAGTGGCACAATGGATAGAGCACTAGGCCTAGAATCAGGAAGACCTGAGTTCAAATCCAGCCTCAGAAATTTAACTAGCTGTGTGACCCTATTCAAGTCACTCCATCTCTATTTGCCTCAGTTTCCTTATCTGTAAAATAAGGATAACAACGATACCTACCTCCCCAGGTTGTTGTGAGGATTAAATGAGATATTTGTAAAATACTTATCAAGTGCCAGTGCCTGGGCCATAGTAGGCCCTACATAATTGTTCGTTCCTTTCTCCCTTTCTTGGGCACATATCTGTACCAGACAATACATCTCAGTGATATGGTTGACTAGCTACTCTTTTCTCCCATCCGCTAAGCTTCTTCCAGCTCAGCTTTTGCTCTTCTACTCCTATCAACCAGGGTGCAGAGAATTAAAAGCCTCTCGGTGCCAGAGATAACCATAGCTCTTTTAGCGTATAGCCAAAAGCAATAAACTAGTCACTCAGGAGACAACAGCAGCTAGTAGAATTCTCAAGCTAAACTTAAGAGGTAACATCATTACTGGCCTGGGAGTCTAGAAGACCTAGGTTCAAGTCCTGCCTCTGAATGTCATTCAAACCCTGAATGTCCCAGGCAACTTTCTAAGACCAAAAGTTACCAAGGAGCAGAAGAAACTTTCTGCGTGACTGAAGAGCATTTGCAACGCTAATGAAATCACAGGTCTGGATTTATTTTTCTTTTGTCTTTTTTTTTTTTACCATTTCACTCTCGTCTTTTATTGGGTTGGCAGGACAGAATGTGATGATGGTACAGTAAAAAAAAAAACATGAGTTATGACCATTTATATAGGCTGTCCTCACACTTGGAGCATATGGTCCCCAAACTGTTAAAATGTTCATGTGTGCTTATTACCACTACTGGCTGTTCTATCCGGTATTGTTATTAAGGTTGAAAGTGGGGTCTTAAGTGTGCCAATGTCTTTTTCTTGAGTCATTTCAACCACGTCCACTCCTTGTGACCCATTTTGGTGTTTTCTTGGCAATGATACTGCAGTGGTTGGCCATTTTCTTCTTCAGCTCATTTTACAGATGAAGAACTGAGGCAAGCAGGGTTCATTGACTTGCCCAGGATCAAGCAGCAGGCCAGTTTTGAACTCATGAGGATGAATCTTCCTGATTCCAAGACCAGTGCTCAATCCACTGTGCCACCTAGCTGCCCATGTCTTGTATTTTTTCCAGTTCTAATGACTGTGCCCTAGCATTGTTTTCTCCAATGGGTTTTTAAAAAAAAAAGTGAAAACCTTCTATTCTTTAGGGTGCTTTGTGCTAATTCAAAGTCCATGGCCTCATATAACTATTTGACTTATGGTTAGGAAACACCTTGTAATTCCCTTTTAACCCCTGATCACAAGCCTCTGATCTTAAAGCTTGTTTTGAGGGCTCTGTCTATAAAACACACACTAGCTGTGTGGAGACAGAGGCACCGAGGCAAACCTTACTCCCAAGATCCTCTTTAATTAGCATACAAATGAAGTTGGGTAGAAACAAAAGGCTAAGTGAAGGCACAGTCCCTCCCGCCTTTATTACACATATCTCCCAGCAATAAAACCCCTGACTTTTGCGCTGAGTTTTGAACAACACAAAACCTCATTGTTTCCCTACACTGATAATAGGGATAAAAAGTCACATTGATGAGGAGGGACCACCATCTGGAAGGGACCTCAAAGGCCACCTCGTGCAGCCCCTGCTTATTTTACAGTTGGGGAAGCCAGGACCCAGTCAGGAAGTCACCTGGCCAAGGGCATCCAGGCAGAAAGCCTTGAAATCTGGTTTCTCTAGCTCCACAGCTAGGGATCTCTCCACCGGACTTGGCGTTTATACATTGCTTTAGAGTTTACAAAGATCTCCCAACTTCATGTGAAGCCACAATGTGTTCGGGGTAAAGGTAGGAAATCTGAGGGGACTGGATGGTAGGCCTAGGGAAAACAGACAACAAATACAACATAAAGGAGTGTCAGAGACAACACGGGGTGGGCTCTAGCAAACAAAAACTGCTACAGAACATTTACACAGCTCTTTGAAGTAAAAAAAAAAAAGCCATTTATGTCTTTTGAGCATAAAACATGGCTCCATGAAAATATCATCACCGGTATCATTATACTCATTTTACAAATAGAAAACTGAGGGTCAGAGCAGCTAAATGGTTTTTCCCAGGGTCTGCCCGCCTCTCTGAATCCTTCCAGCTCCCATGTTCTGTGGCCCTAAGGGAAAGAAGCAATGTCCTGGAAGGGAAGAGTTCACCTCTCGTTTCTCTCCCCACTTCTGGGTAGGGGAACCCCAAGGTCTGGCTTAATGTCTGCTTCAGGGAGGCAGCTGCTGGGCTACCTGATCCTAAGAAGAGAGGTAGAGAGCAGGAGGGGTCAGGCAAAGAAGGTGGTTTAGGGATGAGGGGTCTGAGAAGGCAGGCAAAGCCAGAGCCAATCTGGTGAGCTGGGAGAGGTTTAGCAAGAGGATGAAATCCTCCAGAGGCTCCCCAAACCGCTTAGTGGGAGGAACAATTCATGGCCAGATAGAATTTTCCTCTTTAAAAAATGGATTCCCCCATCAGCTCCTCAGAGGAAGGAAGCATTTAAGTATTCATTGTCATAGCTCCAGAGAATGTTAGAGCAGAGGGTCATCTAGTGTGGACCTCAGAGGTCATCTAATGTGGACCAACTCTCACGTTGTGATGGTGACTGAGGCCCAGAGAAGGGGATGACTTGTCCAAGGTCACATAGCTAGCTGCCAGCAGGGCCGATAAGCTTTGGCAAAGCAAGTGTTTATTTAGTTGACAAAGTAACAAACTGTTGGGGAGAGGGGAGGATGGAGAAAAATTAAACCAGAAAAAAATAAGCATGATGTGTGTGTGTGGGGGGGGTGTATGAAAGAGAGAGATTGAGAGAAAGACAGAGAGAGGAAAGAAAGAGAGAGGAGAGAGAGAGAGAGAGAGAGAGAGAGAGAGAGAGAGAGAGAGAGAGAGAGAAGAGAGAGAGAGAGAGAAAAGACCAAGGCTGACTCCCTGACTCCCACTATTACTCCCATTAGTGTTCTGTATAAAAAGATCTTTAAAGTATAAGTGTTATTTGACACTTGAAGCCTTTAGCAATTTCCCAACGCAGGCTGGAAGCCCCCAAAATAGTTCAATGACAACCAGCTAAAGCACGAATCTCTCACAATTTAACTAAGTGTTCATTGCTAAGCCATAGGACCATGGAAACAGAGTCAGAAGGGACCTCGGAAGCCACCGCGTTCAACCCTCTCAATTCATAGATGAGGAAACTGCAGCCCAGAAAAAAAAAAGCATATGTAGCACAGTGTCCGCACTTATTAAGTACTTAGCATGTATTGACTGACTGACTGACATGGCTGAATCAAGTTTGAACCTAGTTCTTTATGATTCCAAAACCAGCAAGCTGTACCACACTCCAAGTATGCTGTGGGGGAGACATCATCACCACCACCTCTATCATAGGCTTATAGCTTAAGAGCTGGAAAGAGTTGGTGGCCACTTCTAATCTTCTCATTTTACAGATAATTCAAGAACAGAAAGGTTAAACAACCTGCCCAGGGTCACACAGCTAATAAGTTTCTGAGTTGGGATTTGAACCCAGGTCTTCTGACTAAAAGGCTGGAGTTCTCTCTATAATATCCTCCTCCTCCTTCTCCTTCTCTTCCTCATCGTGACCACCACCTCCACCACCATTATCATGATCACCACCACCACCACCACCACCATCATGACCACCACCATTATCATGATCATCACCACCACCACCATCATGACCACCACCATTATCAGGATCACCACCACCACCACCATCATGACCACCACCATCATCATGATCACCACCACCCATCATCATCGTGACCACCAGCATGACAGACATTCATTGCCCTTTCAGGCTTACAAAGTGCACTGCAGACATCATACCATTTGACCCTCATAACCACCCTTCACAGTAGGTGCTATCACCATCTCCATTTTCCAGAAGGTCATGAGAATCAATCCATCAAGGATTTATTGAGCACCCCCTCTGGGCCAGGGACTGTGCTAAGCACTGGGGATACCGACTCAGAAAAGAAACAATCTCTGTTCTCAAGAAGCTTACATTCTCTTGAGGCAGGACAACACCTATAAGGACACACAAAATAAATTCAAGGTTTTCATTGGAGGGGAGGTAAAAGCTTGGCAGAGGGCAAAAAAGGCTTCATATAGGAGGTAGCATTGGAGCTGAGCTCTACCTGATTCTAGGAGGTGGAGATGAGGAGGGAGCACATTCTAGGTACGGGAAACAGCAACTGCAAAGGCCCGGAGATGGAAAGTGAAATGTGAGAAATGGCAAGATGCCTACTGTAGGGGAAAGATGTGTAACAAGGCTGGAAAAGTAGGCCAGAGCCAGGCTGTGAAAAGCTTCAAGCGTCAAATAGCATAAATACCATTTATACTTTAAAGATCTTGTTTATACAGAACAATAATGGCTAGCAATATCCTCTAGCACTTTAAGGTTCTTTCAATCCTTATGACAACCCTGGGAAGTCAGTGCTATTATTATCAACCCCATTTTACAGATGAGGAGACTGAGGCTAAGAGCAGTTAAGCGACTTGCCCAGGTTTGCCCAGCTAGTTATTGTCCAAGGCCAGAGATGAGCTCAGGATGCCTCCCCCTTAGACTTCGAGCTCCTTAAATGCAGAGACTTTAGCTTAGTGCCTGATACATAGCAGGCAGCTAATAAATTCTTGTTGACCATCAACAAAAAAAATGAAAACAATCCCTAATCTCAAAAAGCTTCTATTCTAACAGAAGAAACAAGAAGTCTAGATTCAAATATATGCAGAATAAATATAAAGAGAATAAATACAAAGGAGCTGTGTTATATACACTTGGGAAGGAGGGCCCTGGCTTCACAGCAGAAGAGCTTAGACACTCTACGGTAGATTTAAGCGGGGACATGGAGGAGGATCACGCAGGATGGCAAAGAAGGGCTGCGATTGGCCTCCCTGGAAGAAGAACGCCTATCAATGAGATCAGGGAGCCGCAGAAACATGAAGGTGTCACAAAGAGATTGAATAAAGAGGAAAGGGATCCGTATAACTGTAATAATAACAAGAGCATTTTGTGGCACCTGCTATGCACCAGGAACTGAGCTAAGTGATTTACCAATGTTATGCCATTTGATTCTCACAGCAATGCTGGGAGGTAGGTGCTATCATTACAGTTAAGGAAACTGAAGCAAAGAGAGGTGGAAGTGATTCAACTAGGGTCACTCAACTAGGAAGCGTCTGAAGCTAAATTTGAACTCAAGTCTTCTTAATTCCAGGCACAGCACTCTATCCGCTGCGCCACCAAGCTGCCCACAGACGTACCTACTAAAAGATGGACAGCAGTTCATTTTCATGGCAGCAAAGTGAGGGGAATTTCCATAAACTGAGGAATAGCTGAATAAATTATGGCATATAGACATAATGTAATATTATTGAGCCATAAGAAATGATGAAAGGGTTAGTTTCAGAGAAATTTGGGAAGACTAGTATGAACTGATTCAGAGTGAAGCGAGCAGAACCAGGAGAACGATTTAAAATTAACAACATTGTAGCATCTTTGTGGAAGCAACGGACAGAGCTCAGACTATGGAGAGATAGTGGAAGACAAAAGGCCAGGCGTGCTATTGTCCATGGGGCCACGAAGAGTCAGACGTGACTGAACCGCTGACCAACACAATAGCATTCTTCCTTAACCTTGTCTTCTTCAGGCTAAATATCTCCAGCTTCTTCAAATGATCTGCAGATAACTTGACCTGGACTCTCCCTGACCATCCCAGTTACCCTCTTCTGAATGCACTCCATCCAGCTTTCCAACAGTCCTTCAGAACGGGACTCCTCAGAAATGGGTCCAGAGCTACAGACATGGTCTGATCAAGGTAGAGGAGAGGGGGACCATTGTTCACCCCTCTTCTGGACCCCTTGTGCTTCTTAATGCAGCTGAAGGTCACAGCAGTTCTTTTGACTACCACATCACAGGGCTGACTCAAGATGTTGACCATTCATAACTCTCTCTCTCTCTCTCTCTCTCTCTCTCTCTCTCTCTCTCTCTCTCTCTCACACACACACACACACACACACACACACACACACACACACACACACGCTCTACAAAGGACACACACTGACACAAACAAACAACACACCTCAGACACACAACACAAAGAGGGAGCCAGGAGCATGACGTGTTTCCAGAAAAGGGGAAGGATCTCTGTCTTCCCCCTCACCCTCCCTTCTCATCCTCCCTCCGTAACACAAACATGCTCTAGTCTCCTTGTCTTAAATATCCTTTTCTATTGATCAAGTATGTTCCTTGGTGTAAGTGGAGAATATTGAGACGTACTTGTTCTCTAGGATAGAATTGGAAGATGTTGGACTTCAGTGCCCACTGTGACCCGCTTTACTCATGTCCATTTTCTAGGCATCCAGTTCCTTCAAACTGCCAAGAATCATCTGAACTTTATTCCAACCCAAAGGAATAAATATCTAATGGCATAGTTTCCATGCCTGGAGCAGTAGGAGAGCTGGGTTGGCTGGATGGTTTGTCTGTTGGGGCACAGATCTTGTCCGTGTTCTCTCTGTCCACCTGCCTGTGAGTCTATCTCTCCATCAGTCTGTCTGGCTGTCTGTTTCTGTCTCCGTCTGTCTGTCTCTCTCTGGCTCTGTGTCTCTACCTCTTCCCTCCTCCCCTCTCCTCTCTTCTCCTCTCCTCTCTGGTCACCAGATAACTAGCATTGGCCTTCCTCAGTCTCTTCAGAACACTTGGGGGGCATTATCCACATGACTCAGCCCCGCAGCCTCCTCCAGACCCCAGGAATCTTTCTCCAAAGGGTACATACAGGTCTAAATTAAGAACTTCCTTCCAGGGGAGAAAATGTTCTAAGGGAAGTCGAGTTCCAATTCCATCGGATGAAGGCAAGGAAAAATAAAATCCGTTCCCCAGTGTGGTCCCCACAGCTCGGAAATTCCGATGGCAGCCCTGGCCCATCCTCGGCTTCCTGCAGAGGAAGGAAGAGCCATTCCATTGGGGATTATTCTTGGCCCAGCCTTGGCCAGCCGGGATGGCCGACCTATTTACATTGGCTCCCATCTCCCCCAGCCTCCCCCTCCACTGCTTTTTGTTCTCTCTGCTCAGCTGCTGAGTCTGAGAAAGACAGGTGGCTCTCAGGTCACAGGCTTCCCCTCTCTCCCTCAATGGCTTGTCCCTTGGTCCAAAAAAAGTCTCAACAACCAATCGTCCCCTTTCTCCAAATGCATTTGCTGGGGAGCTGTAGAGAGTCTAAGTAATCATAATTATAGCCAACTGGGCCTAGATTCCAAAAGTTCAAATTCTTCCTCTGACTCTTATTATTGGGGTGAGCCTGCATCAGGCAGGGGCGAGACAAGGTGATGTTTAGGGTCCCTTCCAACTCTATAATGGTGATCCTTCGATCCCAGGATTTTTAACCAATGGGTTAAGTCTGTGCTAGGTACTGGGGGATTTTTTTCCTCTTTCTTTTATATTCTGTGTGATAAGGGATGGCTTTTGGAGTGGAGAAGGGGGCGAGATAATGGGAAATGAACACGATGTAAAAAGAACAGATAACAATAATTCTTTTTTTTATAATTAATTTATTTATTTTTAGTATTCAACATTCACTTCCATAAGATTTTGAGTTTTGCATTTTCTCCCTTTCTCAATAATTCTTTAAAGATGGTTGCTTCCAGAGGGAGGACACAATCAAATATGAAGGGCAGTTTGTTAACAAAAGGACAGGCATTCCAGAGGGTACAGCGAGCCACATGTTCAAACCCTGCCTTGTAACTCCTAGTACCGATAAAGGCCCCTTTCCTAGGCCCTAGTTTCTTCATCTGAAAGGTGATGGGGCTGGATCCTAGACCTCTGGCTTTAGGATGCTAAGGGTAGGGAAGAATAGGGTTAGAAGCAGGGTGAGCAGAGAGACTTGGGATCTGCTGAGACTTTGATTCTTGAAGGGGCTTGTGGGAAAGAAGCCAGAAGACATGGGAGGAGAAAGGAACCTCCGGTCCTACAGGTCATTCTTTTCCCTAAATTTCTCTGCTCCTCGTGGGTGTAGCCAAAGATAATAGAGGGACAGGAGGCTGCCATGGGGAGGTAGGAGGGAATAGGGGAAGGTGCCCCAGGGACTTTACTGAGCAGAACCATAATGGAGCATATTGTCAAAGGTATAGCTGATTGAGGCAGCTGGGTGGCAGTGGATGGAGGACTGAGCCTGGAGTTAGAAAGACCCCAGTTCAAACCCAGACTCAGATACCTACTAAGCTGTATGACCCTGTGTAAGTCACTTCCCCTCTGTCTGCCTCAGTTTCCTCAATGGTAAAATGAGAGGATAATAAAAGTACCTGCCTCCCAGTGTTACTGTGAAAAATCAAATGAGAAAATGATTGTAAAGCACTTAGCACTGTGCCTGACACATAGCAGGTGCTATACAAATGTTAACTATTATGATTATCGATCCTGGAGAAATACATGGAGGGAGGCCGGGTGCAAGCCTCCCCTGGAGCAGCTGTCCAGTGCCGGGTCCTGGCACCTCTGATCAGCTGACCACTGTCACTCACCCCACATTTCCAGTTTGCCTCTGTTTCCTCATCTGTAAGTTGACAAATCTTGTTATTTTTGCTTTCACAACATCTCTGGAGTACACCGCCTTCTCTCCGCTCACAGTGAGCACGCTAGTTCAGACCCTCGTCACCTCCAGACTGGACCATTATAATGCCTCCTAATTACTATCTCAGTTGGTCTCCCCGCTCCAGACTCCACTCAGCTCCCAAAGAGATTTTCCTAAAGCACAGGCCTCACCTTGGTTACTCCCTTTCTCAATAAACTCCAGCGGCTCCCTAGTACCTCCAAGATGATGTGCTCTTTGTCATTTAAAGCTCTCCACAGCCTGGTCCATTTCCTCCCTGTCCAATCTTTTTACTCCCCTCCCCACACACCACACCAGCCTACCAGCTGTTCCTGACATGGGACACGCCGTCTCTCATCCCTGTGCCTTTGCATTGGCTGCCTCCCACGCCTGGAAGGCTCTGGGTCCTTACCCTGTGATGTCATGGGGACTCTTTGAAAACGAAGGACAAACAACAACAGTCTCCCCATCTTCCTTCAAGACTCACCTCCAATCCCACCTCCTGCATGAGGCCTTTCCTGGTCCCCTCAGCTGCTAGTGCCTTCCCCTTTCAGATTGCCTTCCATCTACTCTGTGTGTGTGTGTGTGTGTGTGTGTGTGTGTTGTGTGTGTGTGTGTGGATTACGTATTGACGTGGTCTTCCCCATTAGAGTGCCGGATCCTTGAGGACAGGGTCTGTTTTAGCCTTTGGTTCCATCCTCATCACTGGGCACAGTGCCTGGTGTGCCATTAGTGCTTAATAAATATTTGCTGACCGATTGACTGACTGATTACAAACCTCTATGATAGACACACTAAGGGAGATATAACGACAAATCAGACCCATTAGGAAAGAGCACAGGAAGGGCATCTACATAAGCAACACAGCCAATTAGAATATGCTAATTGCATCAAGCAAGCCCAAAGGGCAATGAGATCAGAGGTGGAAGAGATCACATCAGGCTAGACAGTTCTGGAGGGCACGCTTCTTCTATGAAGAGGCATTCGAGCTAAGCCTCGAAGGATGGGTTGGATTTCAGCGGATGGAAATTGAAAGGAAAGACTTTCCAGCTGAAGGAATCAGCAGGAGCTCCAGTGGCGCTGTCTCTGGACGTGATACTCTACATGTGGTCCAATCAAGGTAGCACCCAGCAGAACTGTCACCTCCCCCCAACCTTGTTCTCCTGATTGGCGAGATCCCCCGTCCTCTGCCTGCCTCTATTAGCTCAGCTTGATACCACGTTAGTTTGTTGGGTTTCTATGCCATGCTGTTGACTCATAACGAGCTTGGAGTCCAATTCAACCATTGGTCACTTCCCACATGAATTATTATTATCCAGTCACGCCTCTCATGTCCTGTACTTCATTAGCTGAATGCCAGCAAAGCCCCCACTTGTCCACCAAGCCTCCACAACTGGGAACAATCCCTTTCGCCTAAGAGAATGAGAAGAGGCAAAAGTTACCCGGGAGTGTCTCTCCTCATTTTCCTACTCAAAAGAGAAGTCCTGTAAATAAACCGTCCTTGTGCTGGCGGGAAACTCGGCTCCCGTTCGGGGCAAATGAGAGGCCTTCACGGCTGTCGGCTGAAATGGGAACCCATACTAAGTAAACACGACACAAAACCACATAGGATAGTGGCCAGAGTAGTAGACTGTGCTAGTGGAATTAGGAAGACCCCCTCAGGCGCTTTGCCAGCTGGTACTCTAGCTACAATCCCCTTTTACAGATGGGGAAACTGAGGCTGAGAGAGGTGACCTGACAGTTATCAAAGTGTCACAGCCAGAACCTGAACCAAAAGTCCAGCATCCTTTTTTATCACACCAGACCTCTATTCCTAGGATCTGGCCACTTTGCCCTTTCTAAAGGGCTTTGCCCAGTTTCCTGTGTGCTCTGATCACTGGCAGAGGGAGAGAGGGGTCACTGCAAAAGGCTGTCTCCCTTGGCATAGAAATAGAGCTGGGTTCCATTCTTCTGGTGAATAGTGAATGCTCCCACTGTGTGGCTGAAACAGGAGCCCAGGGAGGGAGAGCCAGCATTGAGCCCAGGGACCCCACAACGGGCAAGACCACTGAAACATTGGCAGCCCTCACCCTGACCTTCTGGGGGCAGCCTTCGAGGCTTGCGGGGATGGAGCCCTAGTCATGAGAGAGAAAGCCCATGTCTAGCCTTCGGCCTCTCTGCTGCTTTCTCTGTACCTCTCCCTCAGGCCTCTGAGCACGCTGGAACATTTCCCAGTCTGCAGCCCCCCCAAGACCAAACCAAGAATTTTGCTCTCTGGTAACAATCATTTACATGACACCCTTCGGTATAAATCCCTGCCCACGGCCTTGTTCTTTCCCCTTCTCTCTGTGTTCCCTTGGTCAATTGCTTCAATAGCGTCCAACTCTTCATGACCCCTTTTTGAGTGTTTTCTTGGCAAAGATACTGGAAATGGTTCACCATTTCCTTCTCCAGCTCACTTTACAGATAAGGAAACTGAAACCAACAGGGTTAAGTGACTTGCCCAGGGTCACACAGCTAGTAAGTGTCTGAGGCCAGATTTGAACTCAGGAAGATGAGTCTTCCTGCCTCCACGTCCACTGTGCCAACTAGCTGCCCTTTTTCTCCACCTCTGCTCGTAAACTGTTCTTTGCCATCAGTCCTGTGTCCTCTGTTCCCCAGCTTGGTTTATATATTCTTCAGTGGAAAGAGGATGGTATTTGGCATCAAAAGACCTGGGTTTGAAATCTAGCCCTGTATTTACTACCTGTAGACAAGTTAATTCCCTTCTGTGAGCCTCAGTTTCCCCCTCTGTAAAATGGGGGAATTGGGCTGGATGACCAGATGGCAGGTTCCTCCCAGCTCCAAGGTTCTGCTCCGATCTGCTTTTCCCTGGATGAGTGTCCTTTCTAACCTACCCGACCAGGGGCTCTCTGGGGCCTTGGGGCCCCCTGAGCCATGACAGCAGGCAAGGAGGCAGCGAGGTCTGCCCCTCAATTGGGGTTTCTAGGGTAGAGTCAAGTGTGCTGTGTCTGGAAGGGGAAGGCCATCTCAGCCTCTGGGCAGGGGGATGAACCGAATGACCTCCGGAGATCCCTTATGTCCCTGACCTCTCTTCAGTGCTGTTGCTCAAGGGTCCATCTGCCTCTGTTTCTGTCTTGCAGTTTGTCACTCGTGTGTGTGTGTTGGGGGGGGGTATATCTGGCTCTCTCCATCTCTTTCTCTGTACCTCTGCCCCTTGGGTAGGGAGTGTATGTCTCTGCCTCTTCCTCTCTGTCACCCTCCTACTCAGGCTTCTTGGACTTGGTTCCCACCTGCTCCCCCCACTGACTTTTCAGTCACAAGCCCCTCCCTTACTTCCTTTCCCACACTTCTGTGGAATGCAGGCTGTGGATTTTCCAGACGGAATTTGTTCTCCCCCTGTCGCTAATATCATACCCTCCACCACCACACCCCCAAACACAAATACTCAATGCCATGGACCACCCTCCCCTCCCCTTCTCTCCTCTCCCCTCCTCTCCTCTCCTCGTCTCCCCTGAATCTTCCTGCAGTCCCAACAGAGCTCTCCCTTTAGATCTTTCCAGAACCATCACCCCAGTCTCTTCTCTTTCCCCCACGGGGAGCCCAGTACATGAGGGTAAATGAGTAGCTCCATCATGGCCTGCAGACCTGGGACAGCTATCTGTCTTTTGACCAACAAAGCTGTCTAGAGCACCTGGATGAGCAGCACGCCCACTTCTCATCTTCACCAGAAAATGGGAGACAATTCGATCTCCTGCCTGGAACGTCCTCCTGCCTCAGCTCTGCCTCTTAGCAGAGATCTGCCAGGATCCTGGCTGCTTCAAAGACCATCTTCTTCTGTTCTTCTACATGAAACTTTTCCTGATTACACACAACACACACACACACTCTCACACTGTCTCTCACACACACTCACATTCTTACACACACACTCACACACTCTCACACACTCTCTCTGTCACACACACACACACACACAGACGTTGCTCTAGTGCCTTCCATTATATTATTTTGGTTATGGTTTGTATCTATTTTATGTGTCCATAGGATCATGCCCAGAGCTGGAAGGAGCCAACCCCCTCATCTTACAAAGCACAGAGAGATTTAGTGACTTACCCACAGTCACACAGTTAGTATCTGAAGCTGGATTTGAACCCTGGCCTTCCCAACTTCTAAGTCCAGCACTATCTCCACTCCAACCTACCTAACAGCTGTAAGCCTTCTGAGGGCAGGTGTCTTTGTGTATCCAGAGCCTAGCACAGTGTCTGCAGGTATTAGGGGATTAACAGGTGCTTCTTGACTGACTGATGGACCAGGGCCTGATGGCAGGCAGCCATTGGTGCAGGAGAAAGAACGGGGGCCTGGGTTCCATCCCTGCCCTGCCACTCAACACCTGCTTGGGAATAACCATTATTACAGTACTACTTTAAGGAATACTGCGAGAAGAGAGCTATCAGCTGAAAGAAAGGACTCATAGTCTTGAGAGGCAGAGTAACAATAATAATAATAATAATAATAATAATATAGTATCTACTATATTCCAGGCACGGTTCTAAGCCTTTTAACAAATACGATCTCATTTGATCCTCACAACCACCCTGGGAGGTAGGTGCTATTATTATCCCCATTTTACAGATGAGGAAACTGAAGCAAAAAGGGTGAAGTGACTTGCCCAGGGTCATACAGCTAGTAAGCGTCTGAGGCCAGATTTCAACTTATGAACCATGAGACTTCCTGATTCCAAGCCCAGGGCTCTATCCACTGCATCACTGAGCTGCCCTAGAGACAGCAAGAGGGGCCTGGCTTTGAAATCCAGGGAGTCAGAAACAGGGCCGGAAGGGAAATGAATTTACCACTCACTGAAATGGGGCAATGAGCCTTCGATTCCTCATCTGTAGAGTGGGGTCATAGTCCTCTAGGATCAGGGTCGTTGTGAGGCCCCTGCAGGGCCAATCCACCAATAAGCACTTACAAAGTGCCCACTCTTGCCAGGCACTGGAGGAACAAATCAAAAACCAAAGCAGCCCCTGCCCTGGAGGAACTTCCGTCCTGGTGGAGACGATTAGCAGAGAGAGTTTTGCAAGCTTTGGAACATCACATAATGAACACCAGTTATTGTATCATGGAGCCGCAGAATGTGAACTGGGATTTAAAGATTTGGCATCCGCAGGACACTGAGCCACCAACTCAATGTCCCATTGGTGCCGGGAGCCAGGACCAAGGGCTGGGCAGGGCAACCAGAACCGGGCGTCAGGGTGAGAGGAAGGTGCTGCTGCTTCCCCACGGTGACCTCCAAGCCCGTGTCTCACCTCTCTGGCCTCCACTGGGCCACCATGGGGCATGGCTCCCCCCGGGGTCTTTGCACGCGCGCGCGCACACACACACACACACACACACACACACGACCTCCAAGGGAGAATAGACCATACTCCCTGGTGGACAGGCCAGCATTATCTTCTGGGTCTCCTCATCCTACTCCTAACTGAATGTGCACCAGGGAAAGAATTCCTAGATCCAACTGGCACAAGCCTCTTAGAAGGGCATTTTCCACGGCATCTAGGAGGTTCTATCAAGCATTAGCACACACTGTGCTAATCGGATCCAGAATGTTTTAGGAAAACAGACAAACATGCAGTTGATTTAATTTAATAAACAGGGTTTACTGAACATATACAAACCAATTTGGTGGACACACTCACAGATGATTCACTGAGTCGTGTGCCTCTGGATCTGCATTTTATCTGCCCAAGGTAAAAGTTCCCGAGAAGATCTGATGCAGCCCCAGTGGGCCCACAGATGGTAGGGGCTACGCAGCTTAGCCTGAGTCACATCAGCCGAACTGGGGCCTCAGAAAATGCACCAGGCTTGAGTGGGTTGGACAAGGACGGACACAGGCTTAGCAGAATTCATTGGTTACCAAAGTCTGCACTTACGGGCATTCATCATCATTGTAACAGTCTTTTTCTGCACTTCCTTCTCCTCTGAAGAAAGGGAGCCCAGTCTAACTAGCTTGAATCAAACGCATACGTACACACACATACATGACCTCGGACCTGGGCCCAGTCTTCATTCAGGAAATATCAGTACAATATAGGCTGCACTCTCTTATGGCTGGATTCCTTTGTGACTCAGTACACATTTGGTTAAAAATCAGTCTGTACCTGGGGTTAGGTGAGGGCCAGGCTACAGACAAAGCTGAGATCAGTTTGTATAGCCAGGAATAGGACAGACCATGGCCAGGGTGACGGGTCAGTCTGTGGCTGAAATAAAAACCTCTGACCTTGGCTTCAGTAACACCTCCAATCTCCCATCTGCCACCCCACTACCACCACCACCAGCATCACCACCATCACCATCACCATCACGGTGCTCTAAGTACTGAGCTAACCAACCATCACCCATACAAAGGACATTTCCTATGGACAGAGACACATGTGAGCAATCATCCCCCCTTCTGTTCCTTCTCCAAGCACCTCTCTGGGTCATGCTGGCCAAAAAAAAAAAAAAACAAAACCCAAACAATTCCATGGGCCCCTAGGCCGTGCCTGGAGCCAACAGCTTGTAACAATTACAGAGGCTATAATGTGATTAGATTTCCCCATCAAAACCATGTGAGTGAAACTCTCAGCCTTGCCCCAATCCACTGTGAAATTTGGGGCGGGGGGGGGAGGGGGAGAGAGGAGACTGGATGTAAACAGGGCCAAGAAAAGAGGAGGAAAGTTGCCCAAGAAAATCACTTGGGGGATCAATGGAAGTTTAGCCTAGACAAGAAAGGAGCGTTCTTGAGTGGCTGTCTCATGGAAAAGGGATTAGCTGTGCTCTGCTTGGCCCCAGGGGCCAGAATCAGGAACAGTGAGGGGCAGTTATGAAGGGGCAGATTTAGGTTTAGTGTAAGGAAACATTTCCTAACGTTTACGACCTTCCACAGGTGGAAAGCGCTGGCTTCCGAGGTAGTGAGGCTCCCGTCTTCCTAGGTGGTGAGGCAGCAGTCTGTAGGGGTGCTCAGGCAAAGGCTGACAGATGACTCACGGGAGCTGCTAGAGAGACTTTTCTGCGTCAGGTAACTATTGGACTGGCTGACCTCTAAGGTTGCTTCCAAATGCGAGCTTCCATGGTTCTGCGGGAGAGGCGTGCGGGGCATCAAGGCCAGCCCCAGGAGAGCGCACAGGGGCCCATCACAAAAGGGTGTAGCTTATAGGAAGCCTGTTTGAGCCACATTCCCCAGCTTGGTTGGGTGCCAGACCCTTCTGAATGAATAATAGCGCTTTGCAGAGATCTGGCCCCGCTTCCCCAGGGAGCACTAAAAGCCGCAGAGATCAGATCTCGTTCAGCCGTCTCCGACAGCCCCAGTCGGCACAGAGGGGGTGGGGAGTGGGGGTGGGGGAATAGCCTTCTCTGGCGTGCCAGCGCCTGGGTAACAGAAATGCCACGTATCGAGCTTCTCAGCACCACACAGTCCTCTCCTGAAGCGGAGTAAGATCGGGGCGGGGGGCGTACTGATGGAAGAGAAGTAGCACCCGCCCACCTTATTGCCTTATTGGGGGGGGGTCTGAGATTGGAAAGCAGTGGAGACGCAGGATCCACCCATTTACACTTCCTCGGTGGTGGGGTGGGGGAGTATTCTGATGGGGAGATCCAGCCTCTGCTTTCAGGGAACCCCCAAAGCGAAGGGGAAAGACGGAATCCGCGCCCTCCAAAAACTCTGGCCTGATGGGAGAGCCACATCCCTACTCCTGAGAAGCCTCGAGGGTGGGGGACGTAACTGGACAGACCTGGAGAGATTCACCAAAACACCAAGCTAGGGACAGTCTGTTCGTTGGCCCCAGCTCTGTCCTGGGTTCTGCTGCCCACTGTGCTCCTCCTCTGTGCCTCAGAAAACCAGTGGAGAACCAGTGGAGAACAGGGACATCCTTGGGTTAGAGCCGGAAGGGACCTCAGGGCTGTCTGGTCTAAACCCCTCATTTTACAGAAGAGGAAACTGAGTCCCAGAGCGGTGATGTGGTTCTGCCCAAGGTCATAAAGGTAATAAGTGGCACTGCCGATAGGGTCCTTGGAGTCCAAGAATGTGAGTTCTTGGATTCCAAACCCAGTGCTCCTCCTACAACCTCCCCATCTCACTCCATGTGCTTACCCTACCATCAAAGTTCTTATACCAGTGAAAGTGAGCAGCCAAGTGGAGCCCTGGAGTGAGAAGATTGGGGTTTGAATCCCACCTCAGATACTAGCTGTGTGGCCCTGGGCAGGTCACTTAACCTTTCTTAGCCTCAGTTTCCTCAGCTGTAAAAGGGTGATAATCATAGCATCTGCCTCACAGGGTTGTTGCGAGAATCAAATAGATACTAGATGCAGCATTTTGCAAGTCTTAAAGTTCTATAGAAAGGTTAGCTGCTATGATCCTTGTTATAAAGTAGACATAAAAAGGGGCCTTGAATGAACAAAAAGGAACGCCAAGGAACAGCGGACAAGAAAGAAAAGATCCTTAATTGAGCACCTACTGTGTGCCAGGTGCTGTGCTAAGCACTTTACGAATATCATCTCATTGGCATCTCACACCACTTTGAGTAGGCACTGTTATTACCCCCATTTTACAGATGAAGAAACTGAGGCAGACAGTTTAAATGCCTTGCCTAGGATCACACAGCTAGTAAGTGCCTGAGGCTAAATTCAAACTCAGATCTTCCTGACTCTTGGCCTATCTGCTAAGCCACCTAGCTGCCTCTGGCTGTAGAGTCAGAGGATGTGAATTCAAATCCTTGCTCTACTACTTATCTTTGTGGACTCTTTGAACCTCAGTTTCCACATCCGTAGATGTTATATAATCACACATAGTTATATGTCATATATAGATTCTGTGTGTATATCACCCTTACAGGTGCTATTACCCTCCTGGGAGTGCAGACCTCATCCTGGCAGTGAGGACTGGGCTCCTCGGCTTGGGCAGGTCCCTGGGTTGGCCCGGTTATACCAGGAGATACAACTCTGCATCAACTTGGCATCTAGCTTAGTGAGGGCCTCGCACAACACCTAAGTCCAAGCTGCTCACAGTTTCTTCTTACAACTTATGACCCCAGTTCAAATTTCTCAGAGGTGTTACTGATGTCTAGAGGTGGGGAAGGATGGAGTCATGTGATAGGGTGGCCTAGAGAAGGAAACTGGCCAATGGTCAGAGGGAGAAATGGAAAGAGAACACTTCTCACCTGGTGCACCAGAGGACAAGGGCAGATGCAGCCATGTTAGGAGAAGGAGCCTAGCATCATCTGGGCCTGGGGGGATGGCAAGTCCAGAAGAGGCACCGCCAGCTATACCATACAGTGGCACATGCCATAGAGAACTGCAAAGCATGCATGGCACGGGGACAGTGGAAGACATGGAGAAGGAAGCATGCCACCCTGCTCGCCCCACCAGATGTTGGCACCTTGAGGCAAAGCCCCATTGGACCAGGCTAGTTAGGGCTCTGTTCAGAGGAGTTTTAGACAAAAAAAGGGTAGTAACCAGGTCACTGCCTTATGCTGACCCCTCATGCTCCCAACTTCTTCACTAAGCCAGGGAAGGCAATTCAATGCTATTCCATTGAACTCAACAAGCTTTTATTAAGCACCTACTATATGTCAGGCAGCATAATAGATGCTGGGGATACAAAGACAAAAACGATATAGTTTCTGCCTTCTGGAGCTTTGGTCTCCCCCTCAAACCAGGGGCTCCCTGGGAGCAGGGCCTGTGTCTCCACCATCAGACTAAGATTCTCCCCCTGAGAGGCGGGAAAAGAGGGAGGTGGTCCAGTCTAGTTGGTTTCCATGACTACACAGACCAAGGCATTCTTATTCCTGGGACCCAGGCCAGTAACAAGATCCTGTCCAGAGTCTTTCTGCTCCATCAGCAGTGTCTCTGGGGCTGGTTCCCAGGACAGTGTCTCCCAGACTGATACCAGAAAGGCTAAGAATATCAATGTGACACCAGCACCACATGGGGCTAGGTATCAGGCAGTGGTCCAGGGACAGCATGGGCACAGGAGAGGTGCCTAAGTCAATGCCCCATGCATCACCCCTCAAGAATAGAGGCCATCTCTTTTCTATCCAATAGTAAGAGGCTGAACCCTGGCCAGGTTTTCATTCCTCTAGCTCCAGCCTCCTACCCCAAAGAAGAAGCGCCCCTGAGATGAGCATTGGGAAAGATGCGACACAGAGAGAAACAGTAGCCCCTTAGTTCAAGGAGCCCCAGTGTGATGAGAAAAAGGCATGGTCTCTGCCCTCTGAGAGGTTTGATGGCAAAAACGTCTCTGCCTTAAGGATGTCAGAAAGTCCTGAGTTCAAATCCTGCCTCCAACACTTCCTAGTTGTGTGACCCTGTGCAAGTCACTTAACCCATATTTGCCTCAGTTTCCTCATCTACAAAATAGGGATCATAATATCACCTACCTCCCAGGGGTGTTGTGAGGATCAGATCAGATAACATATGTAAAGTGCTTAGTAAACCTTCAAGTGATATATAAATGATGGCTATTGTTTTCATCTTCATTAGGAGGTATAGCCTCTGCCCTCAGGAAGCTACTAGCACCCTACAGGAAACACACTCCCACCCTAAGTTCAGAGAAAAGTGGTGATGGAGGAAACTCAGTAGACCATCACCGAACCAGGACACAATCAATAATTACAACATAGCATAGTCAACACTGGGTGGGACTCATCAGTAGGAATGTGTTGGTCCACATCCCTCCTCCGACACTTGTAAACTGTGCCACTGTGTACCTTGGGAAAATCACTTAATCTCTCTGATCTTCAGTCTCTTCATCTGGAAAATGGAGATTAAAAATGCCTTCAGTATCTCACAGAATGGGGTTAAGGATCAAATGAAAAAATACCTGTAAAGCACTTTGTAAAAATTCTAAAGCCCCATAGAAATGTCAGCCATTGTTTTTTGTGACTAGGATTATGTAAGCCCCTCCTAGTAGTGCCCTATGGGAGCAGGGTAGGACAAGAGGGAGCCCAGATTACTGTCTCTCAGCTTCACTTATCAGGAGGATACAGGAAGAGAGAAAGAGTGAGGGAGTCAACAAGTGATTTCAGACACCAGCCAGGTTGGTTTTTTGAAAGAAGTAAAGGCTGAGGAGAAATTGGGATGATGGAGCCAGACTAGAAATGCACGACAGTGTCCTTTTCCAGCTACAGGGATAGAACTGAGAAACCGTGGGCCACTATGACATGTGGAGGGCCCTCCCATAGGACTGGCATAGAAGAGACCCAGGTAGACAAAGCCTAAAATGAAAATTCTATCTCTT